>NC_058410.1:32241179-32541179 GCF_002201575.2 Neomonachus schauinslandi
CCCCCACCCCCCCCCCCCCCTCTTCACCCCCCCCCCCCCCCCCCCCCCTCCGCCCCAGGACTCTCCCTCATGGCCCTGGGTAAGGCTCTGGAGGCAGCTCTTATCACTGCTGCAACCTGAGACAATCTTTTAGGTTCTTTGATAACTGTCTGGTCCTGTGGGGATGGATAACTAGAGCAAGGAGGAAGTCTTTCCCTTGCCCTAGCCGCTATTTAGCCCCCAGCTTCTTGCAGGAGACTGCTCACACAGTAGGAACCCCAAAGAGCTGTTAAATAAGTTACCCACCCTAACAATAACAATCAACCCTAATCTAGCATCTACACTCTCTCAGGCACTTTTCTAATTAGTTTACATATATTAATTCACTTAATCCTTAAACCAATGAGGTAGCTAGCTACTGTTTTTATCCCCATTTTACCGGTGAGGAAACCAAGGCACAGAGAAGCTAAGGGACTTGTCCAATGGCACACAGCAGTTACTGACAAAGGTGAGTTTCAACTCCAGCAGTCTGGCCCTTAACCGCTAAACTCTATGGCTTCTATATGATTAGGTAGCAACTGAGCACGTCGCGGACAGGGGAGATGGAGCCAAAGAGCAGCTAAGGAATGTTTCCCTGTGAGAGGAGAAACGGAGTCAGATCCCAGGGAGTGCCTGGTATCAGGTAAGAAAAAGGGAGGTTAAAAAAAAAAAAATCACTCTTGGGGTAGAAAACAGAAATAATCAATACAAAGTGTATCTGGAAAACAGAACATATCTGAGCTGACCATAATGGGAGGTACGTTTCAGCAGAGCCGGGACATTGTGGAACACAGGCACCTTGAGATCTTGGCTGACTCTCAATTGGCACAGTACCGTAAGAGCCGAAGGTGAAAATTATCGGAGTCCTTCGAATATCTAAGTCCAAGTTACGCACACAACATATGCATGTCCCATATACTACAGAAGGACCCAGAGTCCTACTGATGTGTGGGTCCCAGCCCGGACTTATCAGCCATCACCTGTGCTCCCTCTTACATCACACAATTGTGCCAATCCAAGGAGGAAAAGTGCTTCCCATCGAGTCTGATGAAGAGTCAACTCCACAAAGTCATGTATAAAATCACCAAATACTTCCAAAGCTCTTACCATGCACAAGGGTCTACTCCAAGTGCTTGACAAATACTGACTGATCCGTGCCCACACATATATGTCACAGACCTCCAGGATTGCTGGGAATGGATGAAGCTGTTCATGCCCAGCTCCCATCTGGTAACACTGTTACTGAAGCAATGAGAAAGAGGCAGAAAGAAGACTGAGCTTAGGGGTGTGCATCTCCCCTTGTACGTTATGTTTAGGAAAACTAATCATTCAACCATAAGAAAGAGACCTGAGCAGTGGAGGGGAGGCTGAGGAATGAGTAAAACAAACAAACAAAAACAAAAAAAAGTGTTCTAAACATTTTTTTAATTCTTGGGGACTAAGTAAGTCTGAGCTATGAGCAGAGATGCTTTCAAAGATTACCCCATGAACTCATAAAATAAAAGTCTCAAAATCCTATTCCTGAAAGGTTAAAAAGCTGTCTAGCAATAACAAAATCTAATAATGGAATATAAATGAAAAAAAGGAAATGGAGCAGCATCTGTAGCATGATCCCATTTTTGTTAAAACGTGATACACACACAGAAAAGTCCTGAGATAGAAAACAAACACAATCAAAAAAACTATTAATAGCAGATAATAAGAAGAATGCAATCTTTATTTTCTTCCTTATACTTTCCCACATTTTCTGAACTTTCTGTAGTATGTAGTATTTTTATAACAAGGGGGAAATACTATAAGCTCTCAATACTATACAAAGATTTTAGACCTAGAAGAAAGCCACCTAGTCCAAAACCCTTGTATTGTAGTTAAAGAAACTGAAAAGTCAGAGAAGCAAAGCAAATGTTCAAAAGTCACACAGCAACTAATTCTTGTGAGTCCAAGTTTCAGACTCTTTAAGTGCCCCTGTCTCCTAAGACTTGCTTGAATCATCCCAGGAAAATCAATGTTCTCTTTTCCTTTGAAAGTTTCCAAGAGATGACAAATGTGTAAATACTTTTATATATCAACATTCCTCACGTTTACTTCTTTTGAACTGATCGGAAAGGCGTTTTAGTGTACAAGTAGAATTGTTCTGTAGTTCCCTTATTAATTCAAAGAGACAAGACCTGCATAGTATTCATAATGTTAACCACACCCTTCCCACCTGAATATACTTCATTCACCTGTTTCCTAGTCTCCAGAAGATTCTAATCTCAGTGATGCAGGGTGGCACTCTATAGGAAACCAATGTGTTTGGACAATGAAGTATTATGGGATAAACTCTGTGCCAAGGACATTTAATGTGATTCAGTGCCACCTGAAAAAGCCCTGGCCCAAGATTTCTTTGTTTTGGTTTTGTGTCAGGTGTACTGTTGATTGTTGAGAAGGTACTGGCCGTGGAAACTCTGACTTGAAGAATTCTATTTGATGGTGCAATGTTGGAGTGCAATCTGCTTGATATTCTGATAGATGGATGCCTGAACTGGAAGGAACATCCCCATGTTATCAGATCGCAGCAAAGCCGGAAGATTGGCACTGCTGAGAGCAATAAAGGGCACTTAAAGGACAAGCCAGGGCAGAATAAGGCAGAGGGATTAAAAGTGCAAGAAACAAAGAGGAGCACAAGTCAGCTCCTGAGACACGGCAACTGTACACGTGAAAGGGGGTGAGAGACCGTGTACGTCATGTCCTATACGCACAAGGGCTATGGGCTACTTTAATCAAGGCACCCTGAGGTCCAAGGAAAGAAAGGGGCCAAAGGCAACCCTGCAGTAGCACCATTTCAACCCAAAGCCAACACAGTTGAACAGTTAAGGAACATTTAGTAATTTTTTCTTAAGCATAGCGTCATGTATGAAGTCTGTGGAAGCACAAAGGTGAAAGAGCACCCCCAGCTAGAGAAATTCGGGTTGGTGTGCCTTCTGTACCACTTTATCATCCTTAGGAGCGCTGCTCCTCAAACTTTAATGTGTTGACAAATCCCTGGGGATCTGCACAAATGCGGATTCTGGTTTGGTAGGTCTGGAGAGGGACCCAAGATTCCGCACTTTGTACAAGTTCCAAGGAGGTGACGCTGATATTCCAGTCTGCGGACTATACTTTAGGTAGCCAGGATGTGCATGCCGTCTGAGTAAGAAAAATAAAAAATTCAGTCACACCGAAGCTTATCAGTAATCACAAGAAAAACAACCACTTAGGGCAGATTTTGTGTCCCACTTTGTATATGTTGTTTAATTTAATTCTCCTTACAACATCCAGTAAGATTTGATCGTCTCTATTTTATTGTTGTAGAAGCTGATATTCAGGAAACTTAAGTTATCTGCCTACATTCAAACAGCTAATAACAGTTCCAGGATTTAAACCCAAATCTGTCTGACTTCAAAACTATCAATAAGCTACAGGGATAAGATTAAGAGAATTATTAGAAATTCTTAGAAAGTCCCCCAAGTTTCTCTGAGCCATGATTTTTCATCTCTAACACGGAGATAATGGCAGAGCTGTGGTTTAGACCAAAAAGAGGTAGTAGATGTGTAAGTATTTTGAAATGTAGAAAGGACCTTATATAAAGATACAGTAAGTCGTAACTAGCTGATTCTTTTTATATGCCTAAATCTCATTTCTTTTTTTTAAGATTTTATTTATTTATTTGACAGAGAGAGAGCACAAGCAGAGGGAGTGGCAGGCAGAGGGAGAAGCAAACTCCCCCCGGAGCAGGGAGCCTGATGCAGGGCTCAATCCCAGACCCCCGGGATCATGACCTGAGCTAAAGGCAAATGCTTAACTGACTGAGCCACCCAGGCGCCCCTCATTTCTTAAAATAGCATTGAATGTAAACCTTTCCTTAAAGTCGATATTCTTAAAACTTTTGGTCTCAGAATTCCTTTATACTCTTACAGAGGACCCTAAGAAGCCTTTTCAGACAATCATGGACATTCTTTAAAACCACACCAAAATTCTACAAGTGGTAATTTTGTAAAGGCAAAATGCAACATGAAACTTGAGACAATATTAATACATTTTTCATGCTGTTACATTAAAATCTCTTAGTCTATCTTGCACTTTGAATGAAACTTACACCCATTCATAGTTTTGTAAATCCTCCATTGGTCTCTTGGAAAACATGAGTTTACTGAGTTATGTAGTTCTTCCAAATGTTGACACAATGTCTTATACCTTATGGGGAAAAAAAACCACATTCCTTACTATTTCCATCAATTTCTTCAGAAAGCCTTTTTTTAAAGACTGTATTTATTTATTCAAGAGAGAGAGTGAGAGAGCACAAGCAGGGGGAGCAGCAGAGGGAGAGGGAGAAGCAGACTCCCTGCTAAGCAAAGAGTCTGATGCAGGACTCGATCCCAGGACTCCGGGATCATGACCTGAGCTGAAGGCAGACACTTAACTGACTGAGCCTCCCAGGTGCCCCTCTTCAGAAGTATTTAAAAATTGGGAAGCTATCAATCATACAATAGCAGATACAAGATTCTCCAAAATTCTTATTTTTGCTGAAAAGATTGGATTTTATCAGGGGCAACAGGTACCTTAATTTGTTTTGCTTGAAGTGACAAGCTAACATTATGCATTTTGAGAAAATGTGTGCCAAATACGAAAGTCTGAATAACAGTGTGTCAGTTGTTCTTTCAAATAAAAATGGTGGCCTGTGGTGGGGGCGGGGGGGAGCAGCTAGTTCAGCTCACAACTCAATCAGAGTTTCCCTCCAGAAAACAACAGCTCTTCAGTGTGCGGCAGACGTGTGGATGTGTACTTCCCATTTCACACACTACAGAGATAGGTCATTCAGGGTTGAGATTTAAGAAAATCTGCCTCATCCAGGAGGCATTTTTACTGCTTCATCTAGTACACTTTTTTTTATTATGTTATGTTAATCCCCATACATTACATCATTAGTTTTAGATGTAGTGTTCCATGATTCATTGTTTGCGTAGAACACCCAGTGCTCCATGCAGAACGTGCCCTCCTTAATACCCATCACCAGGCTAACCCATTCCCCCACCCCCTCCCCTCTAAAACCCTCAGTTTGTTTCTCAGAGTCCATAGTCTCTCATGGGTCGTCTCCCCCTCCGATTTCCCCCCCTTCATTTTTCCCTTCCTACTATCTTCTTTTTTTTAACATATAATGTATTATTTGTTTCAGAGGTACAGGTCTGTGATTCATCAGTCTTACACAATTCACAGCGCTCACCATAGCACATACCCTCCCCAATGTCTGTCACCCAGCCACCCCATCCCTCCCACCCCACCCCCCACTCCAGCAACCCTCAGATTGTTTCCTGAGATTAAGAATTCTTCCTATCAGTGAGGTCATATGATACATGTCTTTCTCTGATTGACTTATTTCGCTCAGCATAACACCCTCCAGTTCCAACCACGTCGTTGCAAATGGTAAGATTTCATTCCTTTTGATGGCTGCATAATATTTTATTGTATATATACACCACATCTGCTTTATCCATTCATCTGTCGATGAACATCTTGGCTCTACACTCTTTTAAGTGAAACTGATTTCTTTTTGGCGTAATCACAAGTGCGTGACCACGCGTGTAAGTGGGGCCGCCCATCGCCCGGACGCCTGCTAAGGTGACAGCAGTGGCCCCTGCCCTTGCTTTAATACCATCAGTATAAATGTCAGCACCGTGAAAAGAGCAAATGACATCATGCTGTTGTTGTTAAAATCATTTGGAATTCATGGTCCCCCTGAAAGACTTAACTTCGGGACACCCCAGGGACCCACCCACCACACTTTGAGAGTGCTGCCTGAGCTATTTTGGCTTTTGCAACTTTGTTCTACCTGTGCTGTCTTTTGCTTATAAACATATGTATTCAAACTAAAGGTAATCTGGAGCAATGGGAGACTCTATGTGGAAAAATGTCATAATGACAGTCGTATTTCTTTTGCTGCACAACAGCACCATAAAAACTACCTGAGTTCCTTGCCACGTCTCCCTCTCCATGACAGACCGTAGGCCCCAGATGCTTGCTAATGCCACAGAGCTTCTCAAGGGAGAGAAATCAGCTTTAGGAACAAGCTTCTGTCTCTGAAATATTTCCTGAAAACCATGCTCTTGAAGGATCTCAAACCACACCTGTGACAGAATGTTTGCCACCTAAATCTATGTAAAATCCTAAGATACATAAGATACCACCCTAAGATGATCCATCCACAAATGAGATATGCTTCTGAAAATTCACTCCCTCCAAAATGACTTTCTATCAGGCCTCTCTATTTTCCTAGTCTACATTTAAAAATGTATTAAGAAGGAAACTCAAATCAAGAAGATGAAAACCACTTTCCCCCAAATTTGTATACATTGGAAGCTCAGAGTAACATGTGATTATTGACATCACGCTGATTAAAAGGCAAACGAATGGGATGCCATTAGCCATTAATCCAGAATAAAAATCTGTAGTTAAAAGCCCTTTTGGTTATCAAAGTTTTCTACTTCCAAATTTCACCTGTAAATTTAACCCACTGTTTCTAGAAGTAAGAGTAAATGAACCAACTACATCTGAATAACTTGAGGTACTTAATATATTCTGCAGATTCTTTGGGTCCATTCCTATCTTAGTCTGCTCAAACTGCTGTGGCAAAATGTCACAGACTGGGTGGCTTAAACCACAGAAATTCTCACTTCCTAGAGACTGGCAAGTTGAAGATGAAGGTGCTGGCCAAACTGCATCCTGGTGAAGACTCTTCTGTCTTTCATGATGTCTCCACAGGACCCTTTCTTAGGGTGTGTTGGAAAGGGGCATGAGGGAAGGGAAGGAGACAGCTCACATCTCCTCTCCTCCCCTTTCTTCTAAGGCTACTAAGCCCACTAAGCCCTTCATAACAGCCCTCCCTCATGACCTCAGCTAAGTCTAATTACCTCCCATAGGCCCTGGGTCCAAATATCATCACATTGGGGGAATTATGACTTCACCATATGAATGTGAGAAGGACACAAACATTTAGTCCATAACAATTTCAAGCCTTCCACACCACAACCTCTGGGAATGGAGCCCAGCAATCTGTTGTCCTTAACAGTTTCCGGCTGTTTTCCTAAGCACACTGCAGTTTGAGAAACCTGATTGCACCCCTGTGAGCCTGTTTCCTAATCTGTAAACTAGGGCTGATTATCACTATACCTTCGTGTTTCAGAGTTGCTGATGTGTTGAGGATCAATTAAGAATATATGGGAAAATGCTTTCTAAAATTGCAAAGTGCTTTGTGAATAATCATCATCTAAACTGTTACCACCTACATTTCCACCAAATCTTTTTCTAAAAACTGAAAGTAGGAGCGCCTGGGTGGTTCAGTCAGTTAAATGTCCCACTCTTGATTTCGGCTCAGGTCATGATCTCAGGGTTGTGAAATCGGGCCCCGTGTTGGGCTCCACACTGAGTGTGGAGCTTGCTTAAGATTCTCTCCCTCCCTCCCTCTCTCTCTCTAAAAAAAAAAAAAAAAAAAGAATAAAAATTTTAAAAACTAAAAACTAAAAGTGAGGGACACCTAGGTGGCTCTGTGAGTTAAGCATCCAACTCTTGGTTTCGGCTCAGGTCATGATCTCAGGGTCCTGAGATCAAGCCCTGTGTCAGGCTCCCCACTTAATGGGGAGTCTGCTTGAGATTCTCTCCCTCTCCCTCTGTCCCTCCCCTCCCTCTAAAATAAATAAATAATCTTAAGAAAAACTAAAAATTAAGGAGGATAAAATAAAGATTATTATAGATGTTATCTTAATTCTTGTAATTAATCCTCAAATAACTAAAATTCTCAGGAAACAGAGTGTTCTAGTTAATATGTAGCTGAACATTCTGGTCACTCTTTTGAAAAGCCCTTTTAAATATGTTATTATACTTTATTTCCATAGTAAATACGTAACTTAGATTTTATTTGATGCCAAAGGGCTTTCATTTGAGTCAGCTTTCTGAATATCAGTTCTTGCTGCATAGGACTCAAGCTTAAAAGAGTAATCTATGTTCTGCCTTGAACTCATTTGCTAAAAGGTTTCTTGTTTACTTTCTGTTGTTTGGGGATATTTCATAGTTGATAAAGGCATGTTTATTTTAACCAAAGGTAGATCTCTAATTACAAGTTGTATTCCAAAAGCTTATATGTCCCTAAATCATTTGAAATATGAAATGCCTCTTCTACCAAAAAAAAAAAAATTACAGATCACAATTAAGTTCTCTAACTTGTCCAAAACGCCCATAATACATATGAAATACATTTGCCAAATGAGTTAGAAGTTACAAGGATATTTTGCAGTGAAATTTATCAAACTCAATCTGAATATAAAATGGTTTTCATTTACCTTTAATGCTGATATCTGAGAAAAAAGTAAGCTGGGGGATAATGAGAAGGCGAAAGATAAAAATTTCTATTCTAAATGGGTCAATGGTCCTCAGTTCTTTATTATACAGAATGCATAAGGTCTCTCAACAAGGCCATTAGGGATTCTCTTCAGAGTGATGAATAAAGGAGGCAGGGGACAGCAAAACCGAGTGTCCAGAGTGAACTGAACAAGCAGAACGCAAGGGAATAAAGAAAACGTTGAAAGGATGGCTGTGTATCCATGGAGCAGAAACCCGCTGAGGTATCAATGGTGAGAGAGAGAGAGAGACCAGAATGGGACTCAGAGCAGAAAGGAATTGAAAGCAATGCTGAAGAAAACAGTACCCCACAAAAGACATGAAGACTGAATGTGGGGTATGAGAGCAAAGTCACTAACACAGAAGAGGCCACAATACACGTGAAGCCGACTCCCATCTGTACCTGCAGGATGACCTACCCTGTGCATGCCTGACGGCCACACCTGGCTCGTTTGTACCTAAGAGGATGGCAGGCAGTTAGATCCTACTTCTGAATCCAAGTGACCACAGAGGCCTTGCTTGGCCTGTCCGAAAGCATGCTGGCCTTGGCTGGAAACTTTGGTTTATAGCTCCTTCACGGCCTCTTCCATCTCCCAAGGCCCTAATGAAATGATATCGCAGTTTTGATCTTATCCCTGAATTTCTACCCAAACGTCCTATCTATTAGCGCATCTATATTTAGATTCCTGACTTTCAACTGGTCATATGGGTCTGTGGTCAGATAGTTTTCCCATCTTGCTCTTTTCCAAGGCAAAGTGTCGCTTGGTCTAAGTAAAAATGCAGTGCATTCATTCATTCAACCAAAAGCCGACATTGAGTGTCAGGCACTGTCTGAGGCCCAGTGGTAAACACAACCATCTTGCTTGCCTCCTAGAAATGTTTGATTCATTTTATCACAACATGTGAGACAAATACCAAAAGGGGCAAACAGGAAACTTCTCTGGCCTCTAAGATGCTCTGGTCATTCTGAAAGATGCTAAACTATGGATGGAGGATATTAAATTTTACGAGCCAAAGAGAAATGTCGATTCCAAGTCTGATGAAGAGCAGAGAATTAGGGGCACCTAGTGGCTGTCAGTTAAGCATCCGACTCGATTTCAGTTCAGGTCCTGATCTCAGAGTTGTTAGATGGAGCCCCACATCGGACTCTGTGCTCAGCATGGAGTCTGCTTGAGAGTCTTTCTCTCCCTCTCTCTCTGCCCCTCCCCCCGCTCAGGCTCTCTAAATAAATAAATAAATAAATAAATAAATTTCTAAAAAAAAGAGTAGGGAATTACCTTGAATGTTCTCCAAACTGTATTTTAGAGATAAGACAATGTGTTGTAAAAAGGGGAGAAGAGCTTACCGAATTAGTAACTTTCATATCCAAACCTCCAATAAACAAGGGCAACCTCTGCCACTTACAAAGAACTCTTTCACTGAAAGGTGAAAGTAGTCTTTAACCACCACCACCCACACATAAAGCCCTTTTCACATACACAGGTATACGTATTCATAAGCACTGCAGAAGGTCACAAACACAAAATAATGCTGTAGAAGGACTCACTGGTCAGTGGAAAAATGTACTGCACTGTGGTTGAAAATTCTCTGCCCTTTAAAATGATACCAGGGAATAAGAAGGATTATTTCAAATAAATCTTCAAGTCTAACCTCAGTGAAAGTCAAAATTTCAGTTCAAAATTTAATTCGGAACTAAGGAAAGGCATCCAGTATTTAACACATCTACCGGAGCATATACAGAGAAGTACTTCTACTTGCCCTCTGAGTTTTCTGCAGTCTGGCTTAGTGCCTGGGCATGAGCATTTCCAGGGCCCAGGGCCAAAAGCCACCAGAGCCTACAATTCTTTCCCTGGACTCAACACCTCTTCCCTTCTTCATCCACTCTCTCATTACTACATCATTTAAGCTTATCTGAAATATCTTCAGAAAAATGCAAGAGTTGCCACTGATTATCTCTCTGGAAGGCAAGTCTTATAATAATTATCCTGCTAGATAAAAACTGTGTGGCTGAGAACCAGATCAGTAGTTGGCCTCTAGTAATCCCAACCCTGGATTCAGTCAGTCAACTCATTTCTTCAGCTTTATGAAAAGTGTGTTGATGTTTAACCTGAAAAAAGGAATCCCATAATTGCAGCTCCTTTCTAGAAGATTTGTCCCAGAACTCTTTGATGTCAGTTGTCAAATTCCTTCTGGAGACTTTTCCCTTTAGAAGTGCATCATTTGGTGGGGAGGGGGGAAGTAGGGTATTGACGTAGGGAAGAAAAAGAAGAATGGGTAAAAGCTTTCACTTTCACTTGTGTTACTAATTAAGATTACTAATTAAAACATAGCAATGAGTTTAGGTGTATATTTAATGTCCCACAGTATTTCATCGAAGACAGGAGGTAAGAATTCTTTGCTGATTCGTGTTATAGCAAAAGACCCCACCTAATAGAATAAGAAATATTCATGATTATACTACTTATGAAAGGAAGACCTAAGACACTTCCATGTCCAGTACCCAGAGTTACACAATCAGAACACAATGGAATGCTGTTTGACCAGCTGATTGCACGTGTCAAAGACTGAAATGCATGTTTCAAAGGTAGGTCTTTGCTGATACCTATTGCGGATCTATAAGTAAATGAATAGGAAAGATTTAAAAACTGAATATAGCAATTGGCAATTTAGCAACCCTCCAAGGCTATAGGCATTTAGAAATGATTTCACATTAGAGTTGCACACAGATTCAATGTTCAATTATTGAATACCTGGTAGTGTGCTAAACACCTGAAAAAAGGATACTAAATAATTTAGTGATCATGTTATAGAAGCAAAAGTCTCCCATTAACAGGAACAAAAAAAAGGTGACTCAAAAGTCCAAAAGTAAGTTCTCATCCTGATGCAAAAATATATATTGAGATATAAACATTATGTGGTTTGTGACTCTTGGAACCTTAGGCTTAAGTTTTAATTACTAAGCATATGACATCATCTCTTTAGTGAGGAATGTTGGTTCCTCAAAGTATTGTAACCTCACCATGATACCTAAAATATAGTGAAAATGGAAATGCTTATGAAAGTAGGTTTCAAATATCAGAAAAGATATTCTCTACACAGCATTGTTCAATCATAGTAAGTGATGTTACTTCTATATAATGCATAAAAATGATTGTCTACTTGTAATTTTCAATTTACTTCCCCACATTGTTCCCATGGGATCCTCATAATAATCCTATGCAATGGGCAATGGAGGTGATGTCCTCATTTTTTTTTTTTAATTTTATTATGTCAGTCACCATACAATACATCATTAGTTTTTGACCTCATTTTAACAAATTAAGAAATTGAGGTTTGGGAGACTTATACAAGGCCTCAGCAATTACTAACTAAACCAAGAACCCAGGCTCTGACTCTCAGCCCAGCACTTCCTACCATAGGAATGAAAACCCCCACATTTCATCAAATTGATTGTGGATCTTGCAACTGTCAAAATAGCAGAGGAATAATGGCTACTTTTGTTAGCAACAAAAACCAGGTAACCTACGGTTAAAAGAGTGGACAAATAATCGTCAACGTTTCTTCACATTCGCATAACATGAATATTGATGGAATTTCTGTAACAGCTGCAAGGAAATTCCTAAGCAGAGCCAAAAGAAAAGGCATTTCCTAAAGTTCCTGATAAAACTTAAAGAACTCTGTTCAATCTTTTCAAGTGAAATCAGTTAATGCAAAGAAAGTCATCAATACTACCCCCAGAGTCACCCAAAAAAGATTAAAAAGGAAAAAAAAAAAAAGAAAAGTTGGCCTTTTCTGAGACCAACAACTTTCGGGCGGGTCATTTTTCCCTTCTAAAATCTTCCTACTCTGCTGGGGACGAGTGGTATTTCTAAAAGGTGGCAATTTTAACAGCCTGGTTTCCTAAACGCGGCCCTTAGAAGCATCCGTGGCACAGGGGAGCGCGCACTACTCCCCCGGGGTAAAGAGCAGGAACAGAGCGCGGAGCAGGTCTGCGCGCCCGCAGGCGAGCGCGTGCAGGCGAAGAGAAGCGGCCGCAACGCTGCCTCTCTCCGGGCCCCCGGTGCTGACCGCGCTCGGCGCGCAGGAGCCGGGCGCCACCCTCCCCGCCCTCCCGGGCGCCGGGCCGGGCCGCGGACCTACCAGCGAGAGCACCTTATAGGTGTTGGGGTCTTTGGCCGTGCGGGCGCGCACCGCCTTCTCCGGCGGCTCCTCCCCCACCTCCATGGGGGCCAGCAAGGACTCAGCCGCCTGCCCGTCCCCGGGCGCCGCGGCGGCGCGACCGACGCTCGGGTCGCCGTTCCCCGCCGGGCCCTCCCGGGGAACGCGGCCGCCCTCGCCGCCGCCGCTCCCACCCCCTGCGCAGCCGTCGCGCTCCATCGTGGCCCCCGGCGCTTCGGCCCCGCCGCCCTGCCGCGCCTTTAATAGGCTCCGCGCCCATCCCGCCCCGTCCCGCCCCGCCCCGCCCCGCCCCGCCCGCCGCCGCGCCCGCCCCTCACCGCCAGGCCCTTGGCTCCGCGCCCCCCTGCCCAGCGCTAGAAGTGAGGGGAAAGCAACTCAACGCCCCGGATTATTTGACTTCCTGTCTGATTTCGGGCACTCTGCGTGTCGGTTATTTTGGGTCCTGTACGTGGGCGCGTCTTCAACTTCCCCCAAAGCCTTCCCCTCCCCGCGCCCCGGGCACCTTCCGAACACTTGCAGGAATCGCCCTGCTTGGCCTCCCGGCGCGGGCTGGACTGAAATTGCAGAGTGCGGTCTGCAGAGGGCATGAGATCATGGGGCCCCAAAATAGAGCGGGAGGAGGAGGAGAAGGATGCAGCCGAGGCCGGTGCAGCTTCTTCACGGCGGGAGTCGGGCCTACCTGTGTTTCTTTTTTTTTTTAATTTTTTCATTGTTATGTTAATCCCCATACATTACATCATTAGTTTTAGATGTAGTGTTCCATGATTCATTGTTTGTGCATAACACCCAGTGCTCCATGCAGAACGTGCCCTCCTCAATACCCATCACCAGGCTAACCCATCCTCCCAACCCCCTCCCCTCTAGAACCCTCAGTTTGTTTTTCAGAGTCCAACGTCTCTCATGGTTCGTCTACCCCTCTGATTTCCCCCCCTTCATTCTTCCCCTCCTGCTATCTTCTTCTTTTTTTTTTTTCCCTTCACATATATTGCATTATTTGTTTCAGAGGTACAGACCTGAGATTCAACAGTCTTGCACAATTCACAGCGCTTACCCGAGCACATACCCTCTCCAGTGTCTACGGCGACTTGCAAATAGGCTGGAGGGGGTCGAGGGTGGGACAAGGAGACCTTTTTCTCCTGTGTAGAAGCAAGTGAGAATTCCCTCAAAGCTCTGCTACCCATTGCCACTCTACTCTGGGAAAGGAATAACCAACCTTAAAATACCTGGTGTAACTAAAGCACTCATATATAAGGGATACTTCGTTTTCCACGGTTTTATGTGGTTTCTGGGTTTTTCTCGCTGATCTTGTCTTAATATATTTACTTATTAGTTCCTTTAGACTTTCTGTGTTGAAGGCTTCAAAGTGCCGATGTTGCCTCATCCTGAGGTTGACGCTGATACTTGGTTAGCAGTATTGAACATTTTAACACAGTCCGAAATACTTTGATACTTTATTTTTGAACTAGGACATGAACGGTAAGCTGTAATTATTGATGGGTTTTGATTCACCTTCGACTCTACAACTTTTACTTTTCCTTCCTCATCAGAAAAACCACAAGTGTGTACTGAAGTGATTCTTGTCTGTGAAGGGGAAGCAAGTGACTTTGAATTGCTTTGCAATACCAGGGACTGACTCTGGGGACCAAAGAAAGTTATACATTCCAAAGACGATTGTCCATCCATTTTGACTATGCGGATGTATACAAATATTTTTTTAAAAAAACTGAGGATGGATATTTAACAGATATAAAGTGTGTGTTATTCCCTTTAAAATAGTCAATTTAAGATGCTTTCCATTTATACTGACTCATTCATTCATTCATTCATTCAATAATGAATCTTTCAATTCAATCTTTTGGCCTCCAACTATGTATACCATACCAAAGATGAATAAAAGTATATATTTCTCAAGTAGTCGAAGGGGGTAAAGACAATAAATAAACAAACAAAAAAATTAAAACCCAAGTCCTATATGCACAGTAGAGTCACAAATAAGATATTTTGAAAGTTTAGTGGAAAGGTAACTGACATCTGGAAGAACTAAAAGCCATCCCTCAAACATGACTGAGCTTTTTCTTTTCTTTTCTTTTCTTTTCTTTTTTTTTTGTTTAATTACCTTTGAGTCAGCTTACAAACCACCGAAGAGAAACAGGTTTTCACTATTTCATAGTCACACATATTTTTTACCCCAAACTTGGCTCCAAATTTTCCTTTTACTGTTTCCAAAAATCAGATTCAAGGACAAAGATTTGTGCCACAAAGACTGGTCAAATGAGTGTCAAAACTCCTAAAGGAAACTCAACAGTGTGGCTTTGAACCTAACAAAACAAATGGAATCAGTATATTGATCATAACCATCCCAAGGCAAAGAATCACTCTCCAGGCTTCACCCATGGGAAAAGTGAGTACACAGAGTGAGTCTACAGAGGCACAAACTCAACCTTCATCAGTGAGTGAGGCAGTCCCCTGCAGGTTACCTGTGGGCTCTTGTTACAGGGGTGAGGATTTACTTAGCAGCATCCTGTGCCCATTGTGGCCAGATAGATTTCTCAAGAGAAACCGGAAATTTAGATGTTTGTATGACTTCTCCAAGATTGCAAAATTTTGTCTACAAAATTCAGAAAAACTATTTCTTTAAACACTTGAAAAGCCAAACAAAATGTAACACATCTGCAGGGTGGGCCTGGCAAAGAGGCACCAGGATGTGGCCTCTGCCTTATGCTCAGGCCTCGCCGGAGCCAGTCGGGATTTCTGTGGGTAACTATAAAAGTCTCGTTGAATTTTTAAAAATCAGAGGAATAAGAATGGATCGATTGAGTGTGCCAGTCATCTTGCTTAGCTACAGACATCGCAATGCCTGTAGTGATGTCTTGCCAGGGTCTTGTTTCTTTTTTTTTTTTTTAAGATTTTATTTATTTATTTGAGAGAGAGATTGAGAGACAGAGAGCACGAGAGGGAAGAGGGTCAGAGGGAGAAGCAGACCCCCTGCTGAACGGGGAGCCCGATGTGGGACTCGATCCCGGGACTCCAGGATCATGACCTGAGCCGAAGGCAGTCACTTAACCAACTGAGCCACCCAGGCGCCCCTGGGTCTTGTTTCTATTCCAAATAGTCTGAGGAATAGCTTCACTCTCCAAAGGACAACAGAACTTTCCTGGTTAGTGCAAGGTTAATAATGACTGTTTCATCCTCAGTCCTAAATGACTCTGCTTAAATGATGGAAGACTGTAATCTAGTACAGCAGTAAAGATGAGAGGCTAAGAGTTTGTAAGATTCCTTAAGTTTTATTCTACAGAAATATTTAAACTCTTCTCCCTCAGTGCCTGAAACTTGAGACACAGATAAGGCCAAAACACCAAATAAAACCAACTTATCTGTGTTTGAAGGATGACTTCTCAATGTGAGGAACAGTTCTTCTTGGCTTTGAAAAACGGAGATTATTTTAGTAATTATTTTACCAGCTGTTCCAGAGCTAGTCCAGCTTTCTCCAATTCCCAGTAATACACAAAAGACATTTAGCCCAGTCAAAGAAGAAAAATAACCACATGGCTTTTTAATCTTTGTGAAACATAGAAAAAATTATTTTCCATGCGTTAATTTATTTTTAAGATTTTTTTTTTTTAAAGATTTTATTTATTTATCTGACAGAGAGAGACACAGCGAGAGAGGGAACACAAGTAGGGGGAGCGGGAGAGGGAGAAGCAGGCTTCCCGCGGAGCGGAGAGCCCGACGCGGGGCTCGATCCCAGGACCCTGGGATCATGACCTGAGCCGAAGGCAGACGCTTAACGACTGAGCCACCCAGGCGCCCCTATTTTTAAGATTTTATAAAGCATCTTTTCTCTTTCCTTTTTGTAAGCACAAACATACGCTCTTTGGGAGAAGCTTGGATAACTATGTGACCTTGTACCGATTATGAGAACTCTCTGAGTCTTGGCTTCCTCATTTATAAAATGGTGTTACAAATAATAGCATAAAACTACACGGCTTTCTCCAAATGCCAACAAAACGTGTAACATTTCCCCAACTTACACAAAAATTTAAATGTCTCCTTTCCATATTTAAATCACTCAACTCACACCCGTAACAGAATAAAACAATGTCATTTTCGCATACACAATGCATGATTTATACTTAATTTCTGGAAAGGTTTGAGAACTGCCAGTGAAAATGCATCTACAAAGGGAGAGCCCGTGGAGTCAGGAAGGGATGCTTGCCCCTCTGGGATGGAGGAGAGATGGCTTGTTATCAGGCAGATAGCAGAATGAGTGAAGTGAACCCTGAAGTGTAAAGTGCAATTGAGAGTAATAGAAACTGGGGAAACATGGAAAGCACATATCCCATCTAGAGGGAGCTGCTGTCCAGGCCTTCACTTTCTGGTTGTCTGCAGTCTCTGCCACTCCCGTTGTCCAACAAAACCTCGGGTTGCCAAGAATCTGAATGTGTATGTCTGCCGCTTTGCTATTTGCTTTCTATGTGCCTCATGTCTTTTCTTTCCCTCTGTTCCTCCTTCACCTCTTTAAATTTGTGATAATTTTTTTTATTATACCAGGCTAATTCCTCTGTTGAATTTTAGCTTTTTTAAAAGTGTTTTTCTTAGTCGTTGCTGTAAAAGTTCTAACAGGCATCTTAAACTTACCATCTACTTAGGATTGATACTGACTTAATTCTGGTAAAATACAGTGTTTTTTTCTGCAATACCTTTCCATTATTTTTTTAAGATTTCATTTATTTATTAGAGAGAGAGAAAGAGAGAGCAAGCACAGAAGTGGGGGGGGGGCAGAGGGAGTGGGAGAAGCAGACTCCCTGCTGAGCAGGGAGCCCAGTGCTGATGCTGGACTTGATCCCAGGACCCTGAGATCATGACCTGAGCCAAAGGCAGACGTTTAATCGACTGAGCCACCCAGGCATCCCCATTTCCTCATCCTTTTTTTGCTATTAGTCTTATATATATTAATCTATATGCATTATTAAGCCAATGATGCAGTGTTATCATCATTGTTTTAAGCAACCATGTTTTTTAGAGAAATTAAGAGAACAGAGTACATGTACACACATACATACACACACAGATTTTTTTTCCCCTTGAATATGAGTCACTTTTCCTTGTCTCTTTGCATGTATTATAAGGTTGGGTTGAATGCTGGACTTCCAGGTACTGTGTTATAGCAACTCTGGATTCTGATTATTTTTCTGACATTTTTTAATACTCCCCTGGACTTAGAGCTACAGATTTGTCCTGCTGTTTTCCACCCTTGCCATTTTCACACCTCACTACCAACCCCACCAAATGCAAGTATAAAAATAGAACTCTCAATAACAATAATTTCAGGGTTCTGTAAATTGACTAATGGCAGACAAGTTGAGAAGCATTTATTCTTGAAAAGCTACTAGGGCTTTGGATAAGAATAGTGAGAGTTTCTAGGCTTTAGCCACCAGAGGGGTAGACTTGATTTGGTGGGGAGAATTTGCAAATCTTTTTAGCTGACATAGCTGGAAATCCATTTCAGATTTTTAAGTTAATGCTGGAAATTTGGATATTTATTTAAATTTTTCAATATTGGCAACTGTGAGGCACCTGGGTGGCTCAGTCAATTAGGCATCCGCATCTGACTCTTGATTTCGGCTCGGGTCATGATCTCAGGGTTGTGAGATTGAGCCCCACGTCAGGCTCAATGCCCTGTGCCGAGTCTGCTTGGGATTCTCTCTCTCCCTCTTCCTCTGCCCCTTCTCTCGCTCTCTCTCTCTCAAATAAATAAATAAATCTTAAAACATGAATAAATATTGGCAACTAAGTCAATATTTTTAAAGACACATGGGGGCCAACAAAATATACCTGAAAGATTCAGTGAACCATGGGCTCTCAATTTGCAGACTCTATCCTAAGTGTATGCCAAGTATGCCTGCAAAGCACTGAAATTCTCCCTCAGTTTTCATTTTAGCACCAGGCTAGAAATTCCCTGCCTGTGCCCATGTCCACTCCATAGAGGCTAAATCACAGTATCTCAATCCCTTTGTATTTCTTTGAGATAACTCAGTGACTGGGGTGACATGTAGAGTCAACAGTGTATTGAGCAGAGTTAAGGTGTGAAGAAAGGATTGGTTCCCCAATATATAATCAGTGTATTGTTCCAGAAGAAAGGAAATTGGATGCTAGACAGCAAAAATGACAAATGTCCACTACAACCTCTTTTGTGCCTTAATTGCTATTGGAATTCTCTAAGCATTGTGAGGTCTCCATGGGCAGTTTCATCCAAGATAACAAATTGCTACTTAATGATTGTGGGCATCATGCCTGCTCTTTGGAAGTCTCTTTATTTTAGTAAATATGTGTAGAAAAGACACAAATGTATACATTAGCATTCAGATGCACAATACATATGTAAATAAATGATCTTGTCTCCTCATTGGGTAGCTAGGGATTGAGGTGATCATGGGGCAAACTAGATCATATTATCTCAGTCCTTTTCAGTATCTTTGGGGGTAACTCAGGGTCTGGGTGTAATTGTGCCCATTCTTTCTGTTTGCTCCCATATCTTTACTCCCCAGGATGTTTGTTGGCAGGGGTTAAACAGAGCTCTCATTAAGCATGTGGGAGAGACTTGCATTGGCTTGCTTCTTTAGGCGTTTTTCTTTGGACTTTTGCTGATCTATGTGGGCAATGTCAGGTCTGATCTGGTCTCTGGGCACGTACACTTATCTCTTCTGAAATGCTGTTGGTAAATGTCTGACTTGTTTTCTTGGCTCCAACAAAGCTCAGAACTTCTTTATATTTGATCAAATTCAACCTCAACCCATGGTAGGGGTACAGATACTTCCCAGTTCAGCCACATCCTCCATCCAACCATGGTCTGAGTTCTTTATATTTGACTCTCTGACTTAGTGTCACCTTATCTTTAAATGTAAGGTTTATTACATAACTCCATTGGCTCTCAGCTCAGTACTTTCCACATCCCCATAAAGTATGCAGGAACTTGTGAATTGTTCCCTTTGTACAGGAAAGCCAGTGAAAGCTTCAGAGTACTCCTCAGATTCCGCCTAACTATATTAGTGAGGGGAACAATCTGTCAACAGTTCTTCCCGGAGGTTCCATCAGGAAGTAGAATAAATGCATCTGTACTTCAGGCTTTCTATATGGCCTACCTAACGCTTACCCCCATTCAAGATTTCAGCTCACAAAGGGTAAAGCCTGAAGGACATGTAATTAGCATAAACATAATTTGAATTTCAGAAAAAGATGGGGGATGCCTGGGTGGCTCAGATGGTTAAGCATCTGCCTTCAGCTCAGGTCATGATCCCAGGGTCCTTAGATCAAGCCCCACATCGGGCTCCCTGCTTAGTGGGGAGCCTGCTTCTCTCTCTGCCTGCCGCTCCCCCTGCTTGTGCTCTCTCTCTCTCTCTCTGACAAATAAATAAAATCTTTTAAATAAATAAATAAATAAATAATTGAATAAATGGATCAAAATTTTCCAATTTTTTTAAAGATTTTAAAAATTTATTTATTTGTCAGAATGAGAGAGAGAGAGCACAAGCAGGGGGAGTGGCAGGGGGAGAGGCAGGACCCTGGGATCATGACCTGAGCCCAAGGGAGATGCTTAACCAACTAAGCCACCCAGGCATCCCCAAATTTTCCACTTCTAAGGGAATCTCTCAACTCACAAATTTCAGAACGTAAACTAATGCCAAGCAGAATAGACACACACCAAAAAAAACTATATCAAGGCATATTGTGATCAAATTGCTGAAAACTAGTATTAAAGAAAAATTTTAAAAGCAGTCATGGAAAAAAGATGTATTATATTCTGAGGGGGTTAGAGGAAAGATAAGAATTACAGCAGATTGCTGTTAGAACCTATTCCAGGCCAGAAGATATGGAGAGACATCTTCAAAGTACAGAGAGAAAAAAAACACTTGACAAACTAGAGTTCTTTACCCAGTGAAAAATACCTTTGAAAAATAAAGGCAAAATAAAAACATATTCAGACAAACTAAGCAGACAAAATATATCCCCAGAAGAATTGCACTACAAAAAACATCAAAGGTAGTTCTTCAGCAGAAGGAAAATGACACCAGACCAAAATTTAGAGCTATACAAAGGCATAAGAAATATAGGAAATTGTAAATATTTGGATAAATATAAGGATTTTTTTCTCATTTAATCTTTTTCTAAGAAGATTTATTTATTTGAGAGAGAGTGCACACACGAGTGTGCATGTGTGCAAGGTTGGTGGGGGAGGGGGAGAAAAAGAATCCTCAAGTAGACTCCCTGATGAGCAGGAGCCCGACTCCCGGCTTGATCTCACGACTCCGAGATTATGACCTGAGCTGAAATCAAGAGCTGGCTTTTTAACCCATGGCACCACCCAGGTGCTCCTCTCATTTAATCTTTTTAAAATAGAATTCATTTGAGCAAACTTAATGGCAACTTATCATGGGGTTGGCAGCAAGTATAGAAGTAAAAGACATGATAATAGCATGCAAGATGGGAGGCTGAAATGGAAATTTACTGTTGTAAATTTCATACCCTATATGGTGAAGTGATATGGAATTAATGGAGGTAAGTTATGACAGTTCAAAGCTGTATAGTGTAAACTTTAGGTCAACTACTTATAAAATAAAACAAAGAGCTAATATGCCAATATTGGAGATAAAGTGAAATCATAATTTATTCAAATTAACCCAAAAAAGAGGAAAAGAGGAAAAAAGAAACAAACAGAAGATGAGAAAATAGAAAATAAACAATATGGTAGATTTAAATCTACTTACATTGACAATAACCTTAAAAACAAATGGGTTAAAATCTACTTTAATTAAATTCAATTTCCATATTGAATAAAAATGCAAGACCCAACTTTACACTCAAGATACCCATTTTGACAGTAAATACAGGTAGGATGAAAGAAAAAGATAGAAAAAATATACCATGCAACACTGATCAAAAGAATGCTTGCATGTTATAATACTATTACACAAAGTAGTTTTTAAAAAATTACCAAGGATATTGGGGAGGGTATGTGCTATGGTGAGTTCTGTGAATTGTGTAAGACTGATGAATCACAGATCTGTGCCTCTGAAACAAATAATACATTATATGTTAAAAAAAGAAAAAGAAGAAGAAGAAGATAGCAGGAACGGAAAAATGAAGGGGGGGAACCAGAGGGGGAGTCCATGAGAGACTATGGACTCTGAGAAACAAACGGAGGGTTCTAGAGGGGAGGGGGGTGCTGGGATGGGGTAGCCTGGTGATGGATATTAAAGAGGGCACATACTGCATGGAGCACTGGGTGTTATACACAAACAATGAATCATGGAACACTACATCAAAAACTAATGATGTAATGTATGGTGATTAACATAGCATAATAAAAAAAAAGATACATAAGTCATAGGGATTTACAGTACAACCTGATGACTACAGTTACTACTGCTCTATGGTGTATTTGAGAGGTGTTAAGAGAGCCAATCTGAGAGTTCTCATCACAAAGAAAAACTTTTTCTTTCTTTTTGATTTACTTTATCTTTGTATCTCTAAGAGATGATGGCGGTGAACCAAACTTACTCTGGTAATCGTTTCAAGATATATGAAACTAACATCATTATGCTGTGTACCTTACACACACACAGTGCTCTATGTCAATTATATCAATAAAACTGGGGCAACAGATATTTTCATATTCAAAATGAGCATCAGGAAAGTTGACATGGTAAAAAGAATGACACGTAAACAAACCTGAAAACAGCAGAACCTAAAGTCAGTAGATTATGATACAGATAAAAAAAGATCCAAGCCATTTGCTTAAAAAGTGGTGTTCTGAGTTTAAAAATCAGTGAATTCAAATTAAAGTAGATGAAATAGAATTTTAAATTTGTGTTATATTTAAAAAATTGATCAAGGAATAAAATGTCTTAATCAATGAACTCTGAAAATTACCTTTTCAAAAAGCTTTTCCTGTTTTGCCAATTTCGGATTTTAAGCTTTTACGTTCGCACAGAATGAGAACGTGTTGTTTGATCAAAGTTGTCTCAAGGAAAATGGCTGAAATAAGATGCCTGAGATAGGACCTAAATGGAGAGTGTAAGTGGCAAGATGAAATTGCCCCGTGTTCATTTCTCCGTATTTGCAGTTCTTTTTTTTTTTTTTTTTTAAGATTTTATTCATTTGACAGAGACACAGAGAGAGAGGGAACACAAGCAGGGGGAGTAGGAGAGGGAGAAGCAGGCTTCCCGCCGAGCAGGGAGCCCGACGCGGGGCTTGATCCCAGGACCCCGGGACCATGACCAGAGCCAAAGGCAGACGCTTAACGACTGAGCCACCCAGGCGCCCCTCCGTATTTGCAGTTCTTAAATACAATTTATTTTTACATCATGAAGGACATTAAGTTCCTGGAGTACATTCTAATTGTATTAAATGCATTAATATCTTTGTACAACCTGCCTGTAACCCATCTTCACATCTCATTGCATCTTGTAAAACTAAAACTCTATACCATTAATCAGAAACTTGAGAAAAAAAATTACCAAGGATAAAGGACATTTTCTTATGAAAAGGGGCCAGTTTATCAAGAAAATATAACAACCCTAAATGTGCATGCACTTAATCAGAGTATATGAAGCAAAACTGTATAAATTTGAAAAAAAGAAATCTGCAGTAATACTTCAAGATTTCAACACTCCTCTCAGTAACTGATAGAACAAATAGAACATCAATAAAGATACAGAAGAATTAAATAGCAATATCAACCAGACTGACATAGCTGGCGTGTATATACAAAACTCCACCCAACAGCCAATACACAGTTTTTCATGTGCTTATGGTACATAAACCAATAGAGATTAGAAGATAAGCTTCAATACATTTAAGAGGATGGAAATCTACAAAGTATGTTCTCTGAACACGACAGATTTAACCTAAAAATAAAAACATTCCCAAATATTTGGCATTTAAATAGCGTACACTCCAAATAACTCTTAGGTCAAAGAAGAAATCACAAGAGAAAATAGAAAATATTTTTAACTTAATGAAAGTGAAAACACATGAATCAAAATTTTTAATAAGCAGTTAAATCAATACTTACAAGAAAGGTTATGACATTTAAACTTATGTTAGAAAAAAAGTCCCAGGGGCTTGGGTAGCTCAGTCGGTTAAGCGTCCAACTCTTGATTTTGGCCCAGGTCATGATCTCAGGGTTGTGAGATCAAGCCCCACATTGGGCTTGGTGCTAAGCATGGAGCCTGCTTAAGATTCTCTTCCTCTCCCTCTGCCCCTCCCTGCCTCTCCCTCTCTAGGAAAAAAAAACAAGAAGTCCCAAATGAATGATTTAGAATGAAGTGAACAAATTAAATTTAGAAAAGCTGAGGGAAGAAAATAGTAAGGAGAAGAACAGAAATTAATGAAATTGTAAACAGAAAAAAGTGAAGACTATCAATGACACCAAAAATGTTTCTTTGAAAAGCTTAAAAAAAAAATTGATAACCCCCTAGTTAGACTTACCAGGAAAAAAAGAAAAAAGTCACAGATTCCCAATATTGTGAATGAAAGAGGTGACACAAACACTAGGAATCCTCCAAACATTAAAGGATGGGGGAAAATTATGAACAATTGTATGTGAAAGTCTAGAAAGGTAAATCTGTAGTGACCAGAAGGCAGGTCAGTATTGACTGTAAGTGGGCACAAGGAGGCTTTCTGGAGTGATAGAAATGCTTTATATCGTGATTGTGGGGATTACCTGACTCTACACATATGTCAAAACCCATTAAATAACACACCTAAAATCAAAGAATGTTCCTATATACAAAATATGCCTCAATAAGGCTGATTTTTAAAAATTAAAAAATGAAGTAATGCGAATGGGGACTTCTGGGCAAAGGCGATGGATCAAACATATATATTTTCTTTTACTTTCTCCCAAACCACACTCAAACAACAGAATGACTTTTTACAGGCATACATCCACAAGGGCAAAGATAACTGGAGAAGAGATGACCAGAATAGCACATCAGGTGGAAAAACAGGTGGACCCTTGGTAACTGCTTTAGGAGACCAAAGAAAGTGTAACCCTAAACCAAAAGTAAAGAAAGCCAAGATGCAACTAGATTTTATTGTATGTAATTATATGTAAAATGGACTGCACTGGGTACCTCAGTTAGAGGATATAAAGGTTGGACTTAAAAACAGGAGAATTGGTTAAAGTCTATTTAAGAAGCATTGAGAGAGCCAGAGTCTCACCCCAACTCCATGCGGTTGGTCTGTCTCTTCTCCCGTGTCAGCAGAAAACTGGATGTTTATTCTGTGTAGAAAAAAAAACACAGCCTTTGAACTCGAGGACTTCAGAACTGAGAGGCAAGAAATTACCATATTCATATATTTAACTAGTCACCATTATCGGGAACACATTTATTGATTATCTACTGAAGACCAAGGCCTGTACTAGAAACACTGCCAATAAAAACAAACAAAAAAACCCCCCAACAATTGTCTATCCTCACAAGAAGCTCCTAGCCTAGTGGAAAGACAGAAATCTTGACAGTTCATTGTGATACAGCAGTTTGAAAGCTATGAACGGATAGCACATTATGTTAGGGGTCCATTGAGAGGTACCAATCCCAAATCAAAGGGCCAGCGTCCTGATGATCATCATCGCTTATGCCCCCTCTAGTCCACTCTAGAAAACCTATTCCATGAAGAGCCACCAGAAAGGACATAGTGCTGCCCCTTTAGTCATGACTGATTTGATCAGAAACATGCCTCACAGAAATCTGGTTCCTCCACTGATTCTGCCGTGACTGAGGTTTTCTCTGATTTGAGCTGTAAGGTTTTCTGTGGGTTGAGAATTTTGCATCAGACATTGCTGAAAAGTCACGATGTAGAAAGAGCAGCTGACCCGTGTGCAAGGTGAGTCAGCAGGGGAATCTGGCACATAGAGAAAGGAAAACACGGAGCAGGCATTCGGAAGCAGCAGAGTCGGGAGGGGACATGACGTGACCTCTTGATTTTCAGCACCCCAGCCTAGGACCTGGATGGCTCAGCTCTACTTTACCTACCATCTTTGGATTTTACCTGTTGTTGAGCTCTTAAAGGAATGCCCCTCCTTCTTTGCCTTTAGTTGTTTTTGTTTTTTGCCTTTAGTTGGTTTCTTTCCTTAAGTACAGAAAGACTAGAACAGGGGTCATGGGAGACCTCCTGAAGAAAATGATGCCCCAGCAAATCTCAAAGAAACAGTATGGGTTAGTCAGGCTAAGAATAAGGAGAACGGGATTCCAGGATGAAGCAGAAGGTCACACAAAGACTCACAGACCTGAAAAAGTGTGGCTCCTTCCAGGAACTGCACCACAAGCAGTTGGGTACCACGGAAGCACATGACAGCTGGAGAGAAAGAGACCAAAAACGTGCAGTTGGCATCTAGGCGCTGAATGGATAAGGTGACAACTCTTGGCCCATTCATGTCTTCATTTCTGCAACTCAGAGAAGATAAATAAGACGATCAGAAAGTTTGACAAGGCAATTAAAAGACAATGAGTTGTGGTATTCTGGTTCTGGGAGAAAAATTTACAGAAGTGTTGTTGTGTGTAAATATCCTAACTAGAAAATTAATCCAGGGGGAAAAAACTTTCAAAATATCTTTGTTTTCCCTTTGAGCTCTAAGAGAGTTCATTTTAAGAAATTAAATGTGAGATGAATGGAATGGTAATTATTCACAGGTCTCAAACTTTCCCTGTGAATCTAAAACAAAATAATTCAGTCTTTGCCATCAATTAATTGAGAATTGAAATTAAGATTAACATTATTATAACAGAAAAACTAATTATCCAGAAATCTCCATATTATTGAGATTATCACACTTCTTTACAAAGAAAAATGAAGGCCTTAAACTTGCAAATTTTATTAAAGCATGCAAATTAGAGTGAAGAAAATTGAATTTTCAGAAAAAAAATGTATGAATAATTAATTCTGTTTACACCTGGCCATATATTTCTTGATCATAGAAATCCTCATAGGACTAATAAAACTTGTACTAAAAACTTAACTGTTTTAGTAAAATTAAATAAAATCAAGGCGAATATACATTTTAATACACATAACTATTAAATAGAAAAAATATTTTGCATATTTTTGCATCTAAAAATTCACTGATTTATTCTTTATTATGCATTCATATGTACACGTACACATATGTATATCTTTTTATGTCTATACATCCATCCATTGCACAATTATAGGAAACAATTCAAAGGTAGGAAACAACATATTTGAAGGCACACATAACTTTCAGTTTCTGAAGCCATAATCAGGTCTTTGATGAACTGAAATACTCAGCAAATTTATTTGATATGTCATGGAGACTAAAAATAATAATATTAACTTATTTTATTGATTGTCACCATGTATTGGTCATGGTTCTGGAGACTTAAGTCATTCACGCATTTTTTTCACCCATTTTTTATTCATTTATTTATTCATTTATTCCTTCGCTCATTTATTCCTTTATTCATTTAATATTTATTGAATTCCTACCATGAAGCAAGTGTTATTATAGGCTCGGGCTACAGAGCAAAAGAACTCCAATCTTCTCAAGGAGTTTAAGAGTCTAGGGAAGGGAGATAGATATTAATCAAGTAAGTGCTGAGAATTATATTTAAAAGTTGTAACAAACACTATGATGAAAAAACACAAGAGGCTAGAATGTAGATAGTAGAGTATCTGAACCAATCTGTGGTAGTGGTAGGATGTGGTCAAAGGATTCCCTGAGGAAGTGATGCTTGGACCAAAATTTGAAAGATAAGTAGGGCTTAACTAGAGGAAGTGAAAATGAGACCACAGACCCAGATGATTTTGAAAAATGCTTACACTAGTTGTGTAACATCTGTATAGAGGAAGAAATGAGGTATCAGCTCTTTATCTGCCAATTTTATGGGCTCCCTTTTATACATGAGAACAATTCAAGATTTCAAGATCCTCCCAACATTGTCAGAAATAGTTTTGGGATCCAGATTGGGGGAGGGCACTTCAATTTACAAGTGAAAAAAAAGACTTCAAAGGGATGATAACAATAATACACATTTGAAATGTGATTCGGGTATATGTATTTTGCAAACAGGAAGAGAAATAGTAAATTAGATGAAATATGCATTTGGAAAATAGATTCAAATATATATTTTGAAAATAAGGGAGTCACATAAGTGAGAAAAGTTGTACATCCAAAAGGAGATTCAAAAAGAAAGCAAGTCCCAGAATGATGTAGAGAAAGGAAATCTGTAAAGATATTTTTTGTTTTGATTTACCTTGAGTTGTGAAGAACTACAAATAACAAGGGACCTATAGGAGGTTGCAACAGGAAATTCAATGTCTTGTGCTTTTTTTGCCTCAATCATAGAAAGTTAAACTTTCAGAGCTATTTCATAGGAATGAATGCTTGGCAAACTGAAAAAAAAAAAAAAAGATTTAGTTTGGCTTTTTTTACACTTTGTTCAGAATAGAGATATTTGAACTTTGGAAGCCACAAATTGTAAAATGTATCAAAATTTTATTTTAGTAAACGATTATGTATCTTTCAAAATAGGAGGATGCAGACTCTGTGGGTCACAATGTTAGGCCTTTGTGCATAAAGAAGCAACTGGCTTCCCAGCTCAGAGAGGAGGCTGCCGCGGGAGCAGGATGGGCAGACCCTCCTCTCTAGTAGTCGCTATATTGTAAACACAAGTGAAGTAATCCCAAGGAGAGGCAAAAAGGACTTTAAGGATTCACTCAGGCATGCTCTTCTGCTCCCTGGAAGTAAGCCATGATTGAGATTGGCTGGAAAACAGCTGTTGGTGACAGACCCATCTGGCAAGCAGCTGAGACATGAAGTTGCTTTTTCTGAGCAAAGGCTAAAAGCCAATGATCTCTCTCACGGGCACTGATACAAACAACCATGGGCGCCTTTTAGAGCTTGTTGCTATGTGACTCTATTACAGGGAGAAAATAAATGATGATAAATAATAAAACAACACTAGTTACCACTTGTGGGGCTGATGGGGTTTAGGGCAGGCTGCCCCAGAATATGCTATTTGGGCATATAATTTTGAATTAAAGTTACTTGAGAAACAGCCAGTACAAGAAGAACGCTCTGACTCTCTTTTCTGTCTCTCTGAAAGCAGGAAATAAATCTCTCAGGTGAAAGACACCCTCCCTGCACCAGGTGTAGAGACATCCTTATTGCTAGAGATCGGGGATTCAAAGGCAAGTAGGCTTTTTGTAAACAAACTCCGCTTAGTTTCCTCACTAATTAGTACTCAAATCTAAGTTTCCTTGTCTTGTCAGTTCTTCACAAATGTATTGTTTCTTTGTCTAGAAGGTATAAAAGCTGCCTTCGTTGGTCACATCTTTGGGTCTTATATTTTTATGGGGCTCAGTATATACAAAATTCAATGTGTTTTTCGCCCATTAATCTGTGCCATGTTAATTTAAGTATTAGACCAACCAAAAGAACGAAGAGGGGTTGGGGGAAACTGTCCCCTCCCCGACAGTTCTGGCGCAGTGGGCAGGATACTTCACTGGCTGGACATGGCGTGCTCCAGGGCCACCCCTGAAAGATCCTAGGGCCTCTGACTAGCACCAGCAGAAAGTAAGAATTCTTAACACACCTGCCTCCCATGTCTCTGTCTGCAGGGTTCAATGGAAGCAAAAGTGGTGAAAATCCTTTTGCCCTTTTTCTAAATTTAGATTATCAGGAGAAAATATTTGTGGAACTAGTTCCTTGGTTATAATGACTCTGGTAAAGATTTTGTATGAGTGCTGTCAGTTTGTATTGATCCTTTTCCTCCCAGAGATGGCTATGATTTCTCTTCGTTCTTGTCTATTATATCACTCATCATAAGGAGGAAAAATCAAAGGGCAAAACACGGGCATAGACCCTATATGCCTGCTGTTTGAGCTGGCCTCACAGACTGATGAGTTCACAGTTCTCACCAGACCGATGTCTATTTATGACAAACTTTGCTGTGGGTCGCCTGCGTAAAAACTGGAGGAGACTTTTCCTTTTGTCTTGTTTTATGTCTTGAGAGTGTGCCTTTATGACCAATGAGAATATTCTATCTGGTCTCCAGCATCCGGAAGATGCACTTAGGAGGGTACACTTTGGTGGTTGGTTGAATGGACTGGGATTCCAAGACACAAAGTTACAAGCAGCATCCCCTTTGTCTAGCCATGCCAGCTTTCAGGGGAATTGTTAT
The DNA here is from genome assembly GCF_002201575.2 of Neomonachus schauinslandi. Lineage (NCBI taxonomy): Eukaryota > Metazoa > Chordata > Mammalia > Carnivora > Phocidae > Neomonachus > Neomonachus schauinslandi. Next base: position 32,270,993 of record NC_058410.1, read on the forward strand.
AACAGGTCCCAGTCCATAAGGAGCCTTTGTCATCTCAACCTTTGTTGTCTGCTAAAATGCTAAAAATCTCATTCCTATAGCACCTGCCCAATGTCACAGATTAGCGGGTCTGTGATTGGAGAGGCATCCCATGTTCCAACAAGAGACCAGAAACAACATTTTCACTGCACCATCTTTACTTCCTATGCAATGAAGGCTTTTGCTTTCTTAGGCTGTCTGCACCTGTGAGGGCTGTATCTCTTATACTCTCTTATAGGATGCCTCTTGCATCTCTGGTGAAGCCATTAAAAGAGCTTATTGGTTTGAGTCACTATTTGGATTAGTATAAGATTCTATTCATCAATGATCAAACAGTGGATCCTTTGAATTGGAAAACCTTCTATATTTTAGAGAGTTTAAGCAATTGTCTTATTGGTACCTATGGAAAGACCAAATTAAAAAGTGGATACAAAAAATATGACGGCTAACCTTAGGGACTCCATTAACAAGATAAAAGAACAGAAATTAAACTTAAAATTAACACCCACATCCAACATAAATTCCCCTTCTTAAAATCTGGCCCCATCTCCTCAAATTCTCTTAACTCCTCCAACTCCTCCACCTTCCCAAGAAAATCCCTTAAACACTCAGCTGCTTGTTTTAACTTCCCTTTCCAGAAAAGATTTTTAGAGAGTACTCCAGCCTAATCTCTAGGCCCAAGGTCTACAAGTTATTCATGTAAATGCTAAAAGCCAGGAAATAAATTCAGAAATACCCAGGATGAGCAATAAAGTTCATTTTGCTGGGTTTTATAATCAGACTCTGCCAGCTTCAGGTCTTCCTATGCAATGTCTTTTGTGGATATATCCAAAATGCCCTCCCAAAGAATTCACATTCCCTGGACAACAGAACATAGAAATCTTTTGATTTCCATCTTAGTTAGAAATTTTCCAATTGATTGAAAAAGGCAAATTCAAAATAAAGTGGTAGAGTGGGTAAATCAACTTCTAAACACTACAATGGCAAAGCCTACCCAATCTTTGAAAATAGTTTATGGAAATACAGATTTTTTAAAAAGTTAAAATCAATGATTCTTAATTTATAAATGGACTCTTCAGAAGAACAAAAGCATGACTCTGTAAGCAACTCAAAATCCACTCCGACTCTTTCCTATTTGCCTTCAGACATTTGCAGATATTATAAAGAAACAAAGATATTGAAAACAAAACTGTTCTGTACTTAAGAAAAAGAAGGAAAATTTAAATAGCAATTACTTCAGGTTTCTGGTAATAGACAAATATATCCCAAAACTCGAGGGAAAAACTTACATTGTTTGTTTCTCTGTTCCTCGAAGTTATAAATCTCATCGTGCTTTAACAGGAAACAAACTGAGGGTTGCTGGAGTGGTGGGGGGTGGGAGGGATGGGGTGGCTGGGTGATGGACACTGGGGAGGGTATGTGCTATGGTGAGTGCTGTGAATTGTGTAAGACTGATGAATCACAGACCTGTACCTCTGAAATAAATAATACATTACACGTTAAAAAAAAAAAAAAAGAAGATAGTAGGAAGGGAAAAATGAAGAGGGGGAAATTGGAGGGGGAGATGAACCATGAGAGACTATGGACTCTGAGAAACAAACTGAGGGTTCTAGAGGGGAGGGGGGTGGGGGATGGGTTAGCCTGGTGATGGGTATTAAAGAGGGCACGTATTGAATGGAGCACTGGGTGTTATACCCAAACAATGAATCATGGATTACTACATCAAAAACTAATGATGTAATGTATGGTGATTAACATAACATAATAAAATAACATTAAAAAAAACATGTAAATACAGCCCACTAACACCTGAGACTAAGGGGGAGGGGAGCTGGGGGGAGTGGGTAGAGGGGGTTTGTGGGGGAGAGAAAGAGGATTTTTAAAAAATACAAATGCTAAAAAGGCTCCCTTGCCCAAACTCTAGACCACAGCTTCCTTAAGATTGCTTCCAGTGACAATCTTTAAGTCTTCTCCACAATTAGTAAAAAGCTTTAGCTGTCTGAATGGATACACTTATTCCAACTGTTATTGATAAACTAGTGAGTTTATATTGTTATACCTGATTCATTACTAAAATTTTAAAATTAAAGCTATAGGATCTCTATGTTTGTCTATAATACGCACATTACAAATATGGTATTTTTCTACGTCTGGATGGTATTGCCAAAGTTAACTCATAAAAGAGTTCTGTTTAACTGGCTTAAAATTAAGTGCTTATAAATTAAGTATTTCTAATTCTCAAAAAAAAAAAAAAAAAGAAAGAAACTAACCCTATTGCCTTTCAAAATCACATGCCCTGGGAAAATATTTGATATTAAAGCAAGCTTAAGTCTGTTGGTTTAATTATTACAGACATGTCTTTAGAGTTCTCATCATTCAATATAATGCTTTTATTATACCTAGGTTTACTAAAAGTCAAATAAGCTCATGTTATCTCTGTTACAAAATTTGTCACCAAGAAAAAAAGCAAATTTCAGATATTGGCTAACTGCTTTAATGTCTCAAGAAATTCTCATGAGTAATCTAATTATGATTGTTAAGAACACATGAGTTAAATAAATGCAAGTGAAAGAAGAGTTCTAAAAAGTGAATTTTTTAACAATGATTGTGTTATTATATGTCTACTCAAATAGTGTTCCTAATCTACTTGGTAACTTCCAGAACTTCCACCCTTAGGATTTTGCTAAATTAAATTAAATTATGGGAACTTACTGAGTGTCTAGATCATTTCCAAGTAAGATAAATACTGAAATATTAATTGCTAAGCAAGTCTAAGTTTACCTACTTTTGACCTCTTTTTACAAAGGAACTAAAGAGATTTAGGTGTATTAGTGAATATGTCTTGTGCTATGTTAAATAAATTGCGCTATAAGGAAATGAATGCTTCTAGAAATTATGAAATGTATTTATAATTTTGACAATCTAAGAATATTGATGTCATAGACAGCTCATTATTGTTTACTTTTTAATTTTCACTAGACATTAAGGTTTCCAAGGCTTAAGAATTCTAATTAATATATTTAATATATTAGCTACCAGAAATAAGTGAAATGACTCTGTATGCAAGAAAAGTAGGATATATGTTTTTAGAAAGCAAATGTATGAGGAATAAAGATGCATTTTTGTTGAGGGAAAAAAAAGTAATTTTGTCCTCAAGTAAAGCTGATTATTTCTGAACAGGAAAGATAACAAGGGACAAATTAAAATAAACAAAGGAAGTTGTACAAGGTTTATGAAAAAGGAATCTTGGGGAAAGAATTTTATATGTGATCAAGTTGAATGAGATTCAATTAATTTGTTATAAGAGTTAAAAAAAATCTTAAATATCAATAGTGTACTTAGGTCAAACCGGAATTTAATTTTCTTTCATCTGCTAAACATACAAATAAGTCTGCTTGGACTATCGGTCTGCTCCTCATAAAAGTTTATGCTCCTCATAAGAGATAATAAAATGTTTTTCTTTACCTTTTAAAGTAATCTACTTAGAAAACAAGGGTTCTATGTTTTTCCAAAACAACTTCCTGTGTTTATCAGGTCTTTGATTATTAAGGTAAACCTAGTCCTCTTGATATTAAAAGAGCTAAGTTTTGCTTAGAACTGTGTAACCTTTTTTTTTAAGATTTTATTTATTTATTCGAGGGGGGTGGAGAGAGAGAGAGAGAACATGAGCAAGGGGAGGGAGAAGGAGACTCTCTGCTGAGCAGAGAGCCCGAAATGGAGCTCAATCCCAGGACCCCGGGACGCCCAACCGACTGAGCCACCCAGGCACCCCGAGAACTGTGTACCCTTCTATATTTGCCTATGAGGTCTGTAATTGTCACTTTGGTTAAATTGATAACTAAGTATTGTTTCACGGTGACCTATGATTCTCTTTTACCAAGTGTTTTAAAACCTTTTTGATATTTTTGACAAACTTCCCCCAAATCAAATTCTAAATAATCTTTTTGACCTCAAACTTTGAGAATTTTAAAAGGATCCCTGGGGCATCTCAAAAGATTTATTCTCTCCTCTTATAAAAGAGAAATGTGGGGTGCCTGGGTGGCTCAGTTGGTTAAGCCTCTGCTTTCGGTTCAGGTCATGATCCCAGGGTCCTGGGATCGAGCCCTGCATTGGGCTCTCTGCTCACTGGGAAGCCTGCTTCTGCCTCTCCCTCTATCTACTGCTCTGCCTACTTGTGCTCTCTATGGCAAATAAATAAATAAAACACTTAAAAAAAGAGAGAGAAATGTTACACAAGTTAGGCTTATTTAGTATATTAAATTACATGGGAAGCATTGTCAAATAAGTGATGATAACCCTTCTTAGGTTATATGCTGTAAGTGAATGTTAATATGAGTGCTCTAAAAATTATATAAAATTCCTAGAATTCTGATATGTCCTGGTATAATGTTATCAATCATAATTCCAATTATTATTATCTTAAAATGTTGTGTGTCACAGAAATAAATGATCTTGTCAAATTTTCTCATCAATTGCATTATAACGAACTCTCACCAGATATTTAATTATGGCTATTTTTAAGTCTTTTTTTTATTTACAGATTTTTATTGTTTCATTCAGATGCTTTTACAAAAGCTTCCTGCAAATTTGTTTGATCTTCAGAGAAATTCACGGAAAGGAATCTGACAAACACTCTAGAATACAGTCTTCTGATAACTTTCAGCTCCTATCACTGAACTAAATAAGAATTTATAGAAGCCTCACTGGGGAAACTGCTGGCTTCCTAAAACTTCTGACAAAAGACAGATCAACAAGAATTCATTACATGGGACTGAATGAACTGAGTAAGATGATTATAATTTTTATGACTTTTTATTTGAAACATTGCTGATTTTTTAATGTTTTGTTTTCCAGATTTAAAGAAACCTTTTTCTCTTTTTCTTAAGCTTCCTATGTCTTAGAGCAAAGATAAAACATCTCTTTTCCTCCCTGCCTGATCCCTCCAAATTTGGCAACTCTCAGTGAATATTTTTTATATGTCTATGACAATATAGTTATTTGCATAAATTCAATAAAAATCCATATTTCACATACTTTGTCATTGTCTTCATTGCATCATTTATGTGATGTGCTAAAGACATCCTAAGTACTTATGTGTTCATCTGTTTTGTGGAATCCCAGAGTAGTCACAAGATCTATTAAAAAATACTTCTTTCTCAGACTCCAAGATGTTTGGTAAATCTGTCTCCTAAATATATTTACTCACACAACTTCCTCCATTGGTTGCAGATATTATCAGGGGATTCTTTTTTGAAGAATCAAGATTCTCTTTGGCTGAAGAGAAGGGAGAGGGGAGCAGGAAAGAAGGGAAGTACATGACCCACTTGTGCCTGATATCCATGGATCCCCACTGGACTGCACCCAAATATATCATGTTGAAGGGTCTGCTGTTGTTTGTAAAGGTAGTTAAAGAATTATCATTGTGCAGTGAGAAAGGCTTTGGAATCAGAATACCTTTGTGAAAGTCCTTGTTTCTCTCTTTAATGGTTGGAGGACCTAGCCAAGTTACCTAACTTCTTTCTGCTTTGGTTTCCACATTGGAAAAATGAGGACAATAGTACCGTCTGTTCTGCCCATCTCAGAAAGGCTGTTTGAAATATAATGAAGATTCTGGACATGGAAGCACTTTGTAAGTTTTAAGGGGCCATTAGAGTTGGTGATGATGTTCCTGTTATCATTACTGTGGAGTAGTTGCAAATTGAAGCCAAACCATTTATTCTTAAAGGGTGAACTAGCCACCTTGGGGTGGTGGTTTGTTTACTCTAAAATTCCTAAGATTTTATTTTTTAGTTTCAAACTAAGTATTGGCAAACCTTACTTGTAAACGGTATGTATTTAAAATTAATGCTCATTTTTAATTTCATGCCATCACTACTGAAAAAAGATTCATACCCAGAAGAAAACTTTACAGGTTATAACCACAGAGAAGGCAAACTGGTTTTTCTTAATTGCTCCAAAGGACATTCTATCCTGAGGTGATAATTGTGTAAATTTGTAGACCTGTCTGAGGATCCAAAGTAAATGTCTAAATATACAGAACTCTATGCAAGAAAATAACGTTTTATTTCAAAGTAAAATTTGAGTTTAAAAATAAAAGCCAGTGTGCTTTTTTAGAAGATCTGTGATAAGATAAACAGACTTGCCCTCCCTCCTGACCTTCATTCCTAAAGAAATCACATAAAACTTCTTTGCTGCTTAATATCACTTCTTTTTGACCCCATCCTGGCCTATTTTCACTCCCTTTACACCTCTTATTCCAAGGTCATATCAGCTTTCAGATAAAAAGCAATATTTAAATATCTTTTTATATGGAAGATTCTGGATGTTCCTTGATCCTGTTGCCCTACCCTCGATATCCCCTGGGTTTTTCTTTCCAAGGATATATTATTATTGTATGCTATACGTAAGATAGTTTGTATATCATACAATAATTTTGCTGATTTTAAATTACTCTTTGGCAAATAGTAGAAATCCCTATTTGAAAGATATCATACTATTTTAAAAAAAACAGCACTTTTCTTTTCTTTTTTATTGATGTATAATTGACATACAATATTATATTAGTTTTAGGCGTTCAGTGTAGTGATTCAACATTTGTATACACTACAAAAATGATCACCATAATAAGTCTAGTTACCATCTGTCACCGTACAGAGTTAATACAATATTATTGTCCATATTCCCTATGCCGGACATTACATTCCCATGATTTTATTTTATAACTGAAAACTTGTACCTCTTGATCCCCTTTACCCATCTTGCCCACCCCCCAACCTCTTCTCCTCTGGCAATCATCACTCTGTTCTCTTTATCTGTGAGGCTGGTTTTGTTTTATTTTGTTTGTTCATTTCTTTTATTTTATAGATTCCACATGTAAGTGAAACCACATGGTATTTGTCTTCCTCTATCTGACTTATTTCACTTAGCATAATATCCTCTAGGTCTATCCGTGGTGTCAATAATGGTAAAATTTCATTCTTTTTCTTTTCTTTTTTCTTAGAGAGAGTGTGTGTACATGTACGCACATGCATGTCCCATGGCGGGGGGGGGGGTGGAGGGGCAGAGGAAGAGGGAGAGAGAGATTTTCTTTTTTAAGATTATTTATTTATTGGGACGCCTGGGTGGCTCAGTCGTTAAGCGTCTGCCTTCGGCTCAGGTCATGATCCCAGGGTCCTCGATCAAGCCCCACGTCGGGCTCCTTGTTCAGTGAGGAGCCTGCTTCTCCCTCTCCCTCTGCTGCTCCCCCTGCTTGTACTCTCTCTCTCTCTGTCTCTGACAAATAAATAAATAAAAATCTTAAAAAAAAAAAAAAGATTATTTATTTATTTATTTGACAGAGAGGACACAGCGAGAGCAGGAACACAAGCAGAGGGAGTGGGAGAGGGAGAAGCAGGCTTCCTGCTGAGCAGGGAGCCCGATGGGGGGCTTGATCCCAGGACCCAGGACCCTGGGATCATGACCTGAGCAGAAGGCAGACGCTTAACGACTGAGCCACCCAGGTGCCCCAAGGGAGAGAGATTCTTAAGCAGGCTTCACGCTGAGTGCAAACCTGATGCAAGGCTCCACGCGGCAGTCCATGCAGGGCTCAATCTCATGACCCTGAGATCATGACCTGAGCTGAAATCAAAGTCAGACGCTTAACTGACTGAGCCACCCGGGTGCCGCAAGATCTTCTGCCCCTTTTTAAATCAGATTTGTTGTTTTTCTTTCTATTGAATTGTATGAGTTCTTTATATTTTTTGGATATTAGCCCCTTATCAGATATATGATTTGCAAATATTTTCTCCCATTCAGTAGGTTGCCTTTTCATTTTGTTGATCGTTTCCTTTGCTATGTAAAGCTTTTTAGTTTGATGTAGTCCCATTTGTTTAGTTTCACTTTTGTTGCCCTTGCCTATGGAGTCAGGTCCAAAAAATATCACTAACACCAATGTCAAGAAGCTTAGAGCCTATATTTTCTTCTAGGAGTTTTGTGTTTTTAGGTCTCACATTCAAGTATTGAATCCATTTTGAGCTAATTTTTGTGTATGGTGTAAGAATATGATCCAGTTTCATTCTTTTGCATGTAGCAGTTTAGTTTTCCCAACACCAGTTATTGAAGAGACTTTTTCCCATCGTGTATTCTTGCCTGCTTTGTAATAGATTAATTGATCATATATGTGTTGGTTTATTTCTGAGCTTTCAGTTCTGAAAAACAGTCCTTTGAAATGATTCTCCTGCAAACAGAACAATTTTACAGTGGGAAATAATTAAGCTCATAAAAAATAATCACTTGGCTTGCATAGCATCCTAGTTTCTAAATTTTCCACCAATATTAGAACCAGTCTGTGCACAAGTTTTAAATTTGGGAATCATATTTTAAAAATTGGGGAACCATGACTTTATTCCATAAACAGCAGGCAAAATAGAAAGGAAGAAAGAAAACATGCTTATCAAATTGAATTATTCTAGTTGGCTGTTTTTTAAATCAAATCACCAGAATGACTGCCACCTCTATTCCTTGGGGGGCATGTCACAGACTCCTAATAGAACCAAAATATCAGGAGTGTTTATAAAGGTGAACCCCCTACAAGGAAGGGAACTAAGAAATTACACTGGTTCTTTACCCCCCATCCTCACCCCAAGCCCCAGGGTGACCAGGACCCCTGGTGAAATCACCCATATTTGAGACTAAAGATCTTATGTGGGGTATATTAGACTTTCAGTGAATCATGTGAGTTTTGGGGGGGGGGAATCAATATTATGATACAATTTTATATTTAAAAAAGCCAAATAAAAATCTTTATTCTGGGGGCACCTGGTGGCTCAGTCAATTAAGCATCTGACTCTTGATTTCAGCTCAGGTCATGATCTCAAGGTGGTGAAATCGAGCCCCACCTCTGCTCTGTGCTGGGCATAGGGCCTGCTTAAGATCCTCTCTCTCCCTCTCCCTCTTCTCTTCCCACCTCCCTCCACTCACACACACATGCACACACATACTCTCTCTCAAAAAAAAATTATTCTGAAATTTCAAATCATTTATTATTAATTTGGTTTTCCAAGAGGGCGTGGATTTTGAAATGTTGAATTCTGTCCAGACTTTTTCCTCCTTCCTGCTTCCTGTAGGAATTTGCCTGATTTTTCATGCCAGAACCAAGATCTGTACTGAGAGTGGGTGTCAATGAGACCACCTGTTTCCCAGGGTGCAAGAGAGAGAAATCCAACCTCCACGAGCTCCCTGGCCCAGGGCACAGATGTTCTACATTTGCCCTCACTCTTCTCCTTCTCAGTAAACCTTCCTGTAGAAACTGTAAACACAATGCCCAAGGGTCCTACATGAAGCTTGAGTTACATGCCTGGAGAGTGAGCTGATGGAGCTCTGGATGAGAATTTGGCTACAAGGAGGGTCGCCATTTCTGACATAGCAATTTTCTTCCACACCAATCCCCTGGGAAAGAAGTAGGATGGAAGGGAGGGAGGGGAAACCTGGCCCACGTTTATCAGTATGAGCTTACTTAAGCCTTTTGCTAAGTAACCATAGAAAAATACACTGAAACAACCAGATTTCATTACTACAACCAGAAAGTATTTTTCATGATTAATTTCTTCTTAGTTTCCAATTCCGGGAATACAGCTCTGCTAATAAGAATGTGCTAATAGTTCTCAAAAAACCCCAAAAAACGAAAGACCATAAACAATGTTAAAATTCATACGCTGTAATTATCAGGAAATACTAACACACATATGTTGTGTATTGATTATTTCTTACGCAGAAATAAAGATGGAAGTCGGTTTACCACGCAGAGTAACCAATGAGAATTAACAAGAAGGTTGATGAATTGGCCTGCCTTCTTGATCAATGGTGATTCCAGAGGAGTGAAGTCTAAAGATTTTGTGGTCTCCATAATCTGTAATAAAAAATGGAGCACCTATTGTACATAGATCTGTCTTTCGAGGGCCCCAAGGATCCACAGCCTTAGGAAGCACCAATCTGAAGGTGGTGGGCATGGCTGTCTGTAGCTCATTCATGCACTCAGTACATAGACTCTGATTTCAGAAACCAAAACCTCCAGGTTCCAAGATCTCACTTTTAACCAGCAGATGCTGAAATTACCCAATCACTACATTAGGAATGCTTTCATCGGCTTAATATTTTATCTACCTATACCAACACTTTTTTTAAAAAAAGATTTTATTTATTTGAGAGAGAGAGCTCGAGAGTGAGAGACAGAGAGCACAAGCAGGTGGGGAGAGGGGCAGAGGAGAGGGAGAAGCAGACTTCCCCCCAAGCAGGGAGCCTGACGCGGGGCTCAAGGCTAGGACAGATCATGACCTGAGCTGAAGGCAGATGCTTAACTGACTGAGCCACCCAGGCAGCCCCTATATTAACATTTTATCTACCAAAACGTAAATATTCTTGAGAGGAATAACAATATGTTTTATCTAGCATTTATATCTCAATGGAGAAAAGTTTATGACAGCCCGGGAGCTGGTTCTAATAGGGAAGGAAGAGAGAGAGGATGGGGGCACAGAGCATGTGAAATGACTGTGATAATAAGAGTGCACACAAAGGGCACCTTGGGCTCTGAAATCAGCTCATTCATTTTCTAGCCTTGTTTTATTGAACCTTACCTCGACAGCATCCCCCTTCAGGATAGCATAGGTTATCTGAATAAAAGAAAGAAGCAGAAACTAGTGAACAAGATAGACCAGGATTTCATATCTAATGAGGCAAGTGGAATAAAATGAAACATCTCTTCATTAGGAGGGGATTAAAAAATCCACAATAAGTGGGTAGGCACATCTGGAGAAGGATGTTCCAGAAAACAGGTGTGGAAAAGCTTTAAGAACACACACAACCTTGGTATGAACTGATGTTCTACATTCGCAAAGTATTCTGGTTGCCTTGGTTTCTGCTGCATCCCAGTGTCCTCTCTGCTCCCCTACCCACCTAAGGCTGTCACATCCACTCTCTAATAGCCTGTGATGTCCTCCACCCCAGTGATCCTTGGGTCCCTAGATTGTTCTCCTCAGAGTTCTGTTTTCAGAAAACTGTGCTCTTAATCAACATCAGTGACATGGTTGCCCAGATGTCCTCAGCAGTGGTTTAATCTACTTCCAATGTAGAGCTAGCAGGTCAGAAATAGGTTTCAGCTTACCAGGCCCATGAAGTCCTCTCAGACCCTCAAACTGCCTACCTCGCTACCTTGTGAACTATTTTAATCTCCACTACCACCACTGCCTCCACCATCAAGGCCCTTGCACCCAGTTTTTATAGACATCCATCTATTTGTGAGACAGATATTGGGAGCTCACTACATGGCTGGCACTGGAAATATCACAATGGCGGGAAGAGACAAAAATCGCTGCCTTTCTGGCACTTCTAGGTTGCTGGGGCAGGGTGGGGGATGCAGACAACAGGGATAATAAATAAATAAAGCATACAGTGTCAGCGAGTGCTAAGTTCTATGAAGAAGAATAAGTGGTGGACGGGAGAGGAGTATTAGGGAGAGGTGGCTACAATTTCAATCATGGTGGCCAGGGAAGGCCTTACTGAGAAGGTGACATCTAAGTAAGACAGGAAGGAGGTGAGGAAGGGCATCCGGGGAAAGAATGTTGCAGGAAAAGGGAGCTGGCGAGTACACAGCTCTGAGGCCAGAGCCTGCCTGGCCCTTCTGAGGAATGCCCAGGAGGCCAGTGTGGGCTAGAGCAGAGGTGGGGAGGGAAGATGAGAGCAGACGAAATGTAAGAAGTCAGGAGGCTGGGCCTTGGAGGTGAGAAACAAGCCTTCTCTCCAAATCCCACAAACACTGATTATCATTGTGAGACGCTCCCCTAGAGAGCTTCTTCTGGGATATCATATCTTTTATATCCAAGTGCAGCCAGATTTACTGTCCATATGCAGATGCTCTGCCCTCTGTTCGGAGCCTCTGCCAATTTCAGGCAAGATCCTCACGTATTTCTTGGTTCCTTCAGTGGCAGTTACGTTGATAGGTTTTTATCTGGACTTGTGTTTGCTCTTAGTTGCTACAGAGATATAAATCTGCAGAGCTTTGTATACAGGAGGATTCACGATCGGGGATACGGGTATTTCTGAGAATATGGAGATAAGATAATGACCCGCAGAAGGTGGAAGAGGGGATTATGAATTCTGAAAGGGACACACCGGCCTGCACCTTTTGCAAGGGGTCCCCACTGCCGAGATCAACTCATTATTCTCTCCTCTTGCTGAATGAATACCTGCTTTCCAACGAACCAGTAAGACTTTAATAGTTAAGACTTGCTATCTTTTGAACTATTTTAAACTATTTTGTGTATTTCATGGTACCCAGATGTCACTGTAATTTTTTTTTAATGAGAAGAAGTCTTTTTTTAAAAAGCCCAAAATTGAATCCAAGGAAGTATTCAGCAGCGAGTAAAGATGAATTGACTCTGGATTCTAACCCCACCCTACTTTTTTTTTTAATAATCACAATGATGTTTCACAGAAATTTTCTGTATGAAAAGCAATTATTTAGAACTTATTCTGTACCAGATGCTATCTTAAGCACATATTAACTCTTTACATGTATTAACCCGAAGAAAATGTTCTGATGTATCCTATTGTTATACTATTTTATAGATTTAAAAAGTTGATGCTTAAAGAGTTTAAGAAATCTGCATAGGGTTGCTATGTGTAGCTGCCAAAGGCACATATTTTCATTTACTCTGCAAAGGGAGGTAGGAAGAACTGGTAAAATATATTCAAGCCTTAGAAGCAATAAGCAGATTGATATCATTAGATCTGCTTGTGATAGTTAATCCAGTGTATTCCTTGATGAATTCCTCTGATGGATGAGGGATATACTCCTTTTAGGATCTAGTAGAGATCAGGAACGCCATAGGAAATCTTAGCTTATTCAGATCTTACAGGCTCACCAACTGGCCTGAAAACATTGTAAAAATAGATATAGACATATTATCTCACTTTTTCCATATCTGAGTCCAGTTTCACCGGAGGAAGTCAGAACTATGTGTTTAGGGAAAAAAATCATGGAAATAAACTAACAACACCGTCAGTCCTGCTGGAGCTCATGGACCACTATTCCTCTGTGAGTTAGTTGTCCTTCCTTATCTCAGGGTTAAGAAATCCAGAAATAGGGCGCCTGGGTGGCTCAGTCGTTAAGCGTCTGCCTTCGGCTCAGGTCATGGTCCCAGGGTCCTGGGATCGAGCCCCGCATCGGGCTCCCTGCTCGGCGGGAAGCCTGCTTCTCCCTCTCCCACTCCCCCTGCTTGTATTCCTTCTCTAGCTGTCTCTCTCTGTCAAATAAATAAATAAAATCTTAAAAAAAAAAGGAAATCCATAAATATCTCCAGGAAATGAATTAAGTAGGGTGTACATGCAGAGTCTTGGCCATTTCTTTTTTTAACCATATCAGGCAGGGAGTAGTGACTCTAAGACTCAAGAAAAGCTTCCCACTGGGGACACTGATGAATCCAAGGTCACAGGGTTTGCTGCCCTTGAGGTCAGGTGACTCAGGAGCACACAGAGTGCCGAGTGTCTCAAAATCCAAAGTCCCCATGGTTTTTGCATCAGGATCTTCCACCCACTGTCCCCCCACCATATCCTTGTTCTTGTTTCATTGCCATCAACTTAAATCCATAACATTTACATAAAGTGAGTCTGTCTTTACAAGCTTGTACCATTCTAGAAAAGTCCTGATTTACTTTTTTGCGCAATTTTTATAAATCTCATTAATGCTCTTTCTTGGAGCACATCGTCATTTCAGACATGCCATCTCACTTGAAGAGCACAATTCATACATATAAATATGCATTTTTAATTTACATACTTCTATATATTTAATATACATATATTATTTTACAAGCTACATTAATAGTCACCTGTCATGATGCCTCAAACTTTTTGAAATGTCATATTTAAGAAGAATATAATTTCTGATTAAAACATTTTTTAATGCTGAATTAAATTTGGTGGATACTTTGTGGTAAAACAGCATGGTAATAACATTTGAAAAATTCCAAAAATATTTTTTCTTATCTCTCAATATTTTCAAATCAACATACCTCTTCTAAACTTAAAAAAAATCCATTCTTTTAACAAGTATCCATTTATTTAATAAGTGTGTATTGAGTAGCTGACATGTGCCTTGAGCACCTACCACCTCACTGAAACATTTGCTGGGCGATGGAAACACAATGAAGAAATGAGCACCAACAAAGGTGATCCTTGCCCTCATGGAGTTTAGTGTCTAATGGAGGTGTTAATCACACCAAGGAATCTGACTATAAGCAAATAAAGATGAAGGCAAGATATTTAGGACTTACCAATAATTCAAACCATTTATATGATAAATCATTTTATCAATAAATGACATGAGGATGCATAGCAATTGTTTGGGAAGTACCCAACTGGTTGCCCAACAACTGCATTTAGAGATCTAGTCAGCATATAAATCTCAATATGGCAAAACTAAGCCCCGTATCTTGTCCCCAGGCTTTCTGTTTGAGTTGATATCCTCTTTATCCTTTCAGTTGCTTAGGATAAAACCTTGGTGTCATCTTGACTTTTCCTTCTCCTTCAATTCTTTTATCCAATCCTTCAGCAAATCCATGGCTCTACCTTCAAAATCCATGTGGAATCTGACCACTTCTTATTCCCACCACTGACCCCACTGAAGTCTGGATTAGCAGAATAGAAGTGATATCAAATCTTGCCTGGATTTTTACAAATACCCCCAAATGGCCTGTCTTCTACATTGTCCCTGTAGACAGTCAGTTTTCAAGGTGGGTGATGTAGCATCCGTGCTAAAGGCTAAGTCACTCCTCTGCTCAAAATGTTCCAGTCCACACTAGCCACCCATTAAATTCACAGCCCTACAGGGGCCATTTTCACTCTGACCTCTCCTCCTGCTCCTTAGGTCCTCACTCCCTTTACTCTACCATCCTGGCCTCTTGCTGGTTCCTGGACTGACCAGGAACATCCCCTTTCTAGAGCCTTTGCTCTCCCTGTTTCTCCTGCCTAGAATGCCTCTCCTCATAGATCTGCTTGGCTCACTCGCTCCCTCACCTCCTTCAAGCCTTTGTTCAAATGACATCTTTCTAATGAAGCTTATCTTCTATTTAACAGGGCAACCTATCCCGGCCCCCACTGCCCAGCATTCCTGACTCCTCTGATTCTGCTCTCCTTTTCTTTTCCCCAGGACTCAGAACCTGCTAATAGGTACATAATTTTATATAAAATTATGCTGTTTCTTTGTCTTTTCCACTAGAATCTAAAATTCATAAGGGCAGGAAGTTTGTCTTTTTTCATTCATGTATCCTAACCATTTAGACACAGTGATGGTGTCATAGGATCCTCTAACCATGCTCACTGTACACACATTATCTTGTTTGATCCTCATGACAACTCTGCAAGATACTGTTAATGCACCCACTTCACAGATGAGAAAACAGGCTGTAGAGAGAGGTGATTATTTACTTCCTAAGGTCCTATGGCTAATAAATGGAAGAAGTAGAATTCAAACTAGGGTCTACTAAACTTCAAAGCTAGAGCTCTTCTATAATCCCAGGATGTAGAACAGAAGTTATCACTATACTCACCAAAAGAAAGGAAGAAAGGAAAGGAAGAAAGGAAGGAACGAAGGAAGGAAGGAAAGAAGGAAGGAAGGAAGGAAGGAAGGAAGGAAGGAAGGAAGGAAGATCACTGTGAGAATTACACATGTACACCCAGTGTGACAGGTTTTATAGGTGTAGTTATCACTGATATCATCACAATATTTTTATATGAAATAGTTAACAAAACACATAATGCTATATTTTTTCAAACAATGGTCTATAAGTCATAAATATGGCTTGAGCGCTCAAAAATATTTGCTCTCTTTGGCCCCCTAGCCACTACTCAGAATGTTAAAGCTCATCAACGGCACGAGTTCTGGGTTTCTCCGTGAGAACTTCAGCAGGTCACTTAGTTGCTGGAAGGTGTTTTTTGTTTGTTTGTTTGTTTGTTTTTAAGATTTTTATTTATTTATTTGAGAGAGAGACAGAGCTAGCAAGAGCGAATGGGAGCGGGGAGGGGCAGAAGGAGAAGCAGGCTTCCCGCTGAGCAGGGAGCCCGATATGGGGCTCGATCCCAGGACCCTGAGATCATGACCTGAGCCGAAGGCGGACACTTAATGACTGAGCCACCCAGGAGCCTCCAGTTACTGGAAGGTATTGTTATAGGATTTTTGTCCCCTTAGTGCCCGTGGTTCTTGGTCATGTTGCCAGGGGGCCAGGGTCCCCAACAAGGAAATACGGAGTCAGGACAGCTAAAATAAAACAGCACTGGTGTCCTGTTTTGCAGCTTAGACAGGACCACACTAACATTCTGCTTTGCAGCCCCTGCCGAAATGACTTCTGCAAAACGTCCTAAAATAAGACAATTAACCACAAAGCATTTGTCACTATCACAGGCAACGGGCAGTTAGGACATAAGCCCCCAGATGTCAGCAAAAAAAGACCATCAGCACAGAGACATTAACCTAATAGGTAGACAGATATGTGACCAAAGCCCTGATTGGCATGATTCAGCACACCTTGACCGCTAAAGATAGTTCCGCAAAAGAGCTCATAAAAACCCCTAAACTGAGAAACTCTAAGGGCAACCCTCTTGGGCCCCTCTCCCTCTCCCGGAGCTTTATACTATGGCTCAATACACTTTGCTTTGCTGCCCGTCACTCTTTGTGTGGTCTACCTCTTCGTTCTTCAAAGCAGTGTGACCAAGAACCGCGGGCACTGAGCGGATAGAAATCCCGTAACAATTTAACCCTCACCCTTAGCTTTAAAGTGCCTGATCCCTGATGGACACAAGCACCTAACATCTCTCCCCGAGTGCAGGGAGAACACTGTAAGGCATCCCTTCCAAGTGGCCAGTCCCATCCTCCCAGGCTCTGAATGACGGCTTTTGTATTAGCTGATTCTCATTGTTTGTAGAAGTTCCAAGCAGTTAACCTCAGGGACGATTCAGAAGAGAAAAAAAAAAAAAAAGTATTTGACCTGAGGGGCAAATGTTTAAGAGATAGGGGTGGAGAAACCACTGCAGGGATCCAAAGGGACTTTGCAATCTCAAAGGACACAGGGAGTGCAGCCTGAGAGGCCGGAGCAGCCCAATCCCATAGCAGAGTGTGCCCGACAGGGGGCGCGACTGGACATGCGCACATCCACCGGAGCCCCCAATCCCATAGCAGTGTGCAGACAGGGGGCGCGACTGGGCCTGCGCAAACACAGCTGTTGGCTGACTTCCTAAACCGGACGTTGCGCATTTAGAACGTGGTGTCCACTTCGAAAATGAGAGAAACCGGTACGCCTGCGTGGGAGAGTCCGTTGGACTTCTCCACTTCAACAAACATTTCTGAATCAGGCTTCTACTCCTTCAAGAACCGGGCTTACCTTCAAATTCATTTTGGCTTATGGAGGCCCTCCTTACCCGCTATGTTCCCAAAGAAAGGAATCCCTTCAGGGAGACCTCAGAAAGTATATGAAAAGGTCTTTGAAAGCTATCGAATTTTGAAACTGACTTTCAATGAGCTGCTGCCAGCTACAGTGATCAGTTTAAGTGGATTCAATGGCTTTTCTTTATTTTCAGTATGTACCAGTTCGCTTTTCCCCACTATGCTCAAATAACCTGAATATTCTGAGCCTCCCCATGTTCCCTCTACAAGGAAACTGACAGCACAAGGAGAAGCATTCTTTTTCCCTGGTAATGTTCCCAGCAGATTTCTGCACTGACGGCAGACTATGGTTAATGGGCATACATCTAGAAGCGTAACTTTGAGCACTATTCAAGAAAACAGACATCCAAAACGTCCCCTTCATGAAAGGGTAGTGCTGTTTTAAGTACTATGTTTTGGGATTTAGGAATAGAGAGAAGTACTTTTACTGAAGAAGTGGTTGCCTAGATGACTCCCCGTGGGTGGGGGTCACATGCCCAATGAGGCCGATTCTATTCATAAACTCCTCTTCTGTCCTTTCTCACCGCTCCTAAAACCAGAATCAGGTCAATCCTTAGCTCCCCAAAACTGTTCTGTGCTTATGTTAACTTTCATTAAATACTTATTACATGCCAAGCATTGAAAGTGTGAAAGGTGAAATAAAATAGAGTCACTTGGGTCGAGGAACTTTAAAACAGAGCCAGAAGGCCATTAAAAAGTGGGCTGTAAGCACGTCTTCACCAGATGGAACCATGAACTTTTGAACTGGGCCAAACAGCAAATACTCCAAGGACTCTGCTCTGAACACCTGCAACTTGCTACAGGAACAGACTTTTGCTTAGTGACAGCCTTAGCAACCAATTATGTTTAGCCCAGATTAGTTTTCTGTTGTCAACCCCAATTAGAATTCTTTGTAAACAAGGTATACAAGTATTCCCTTTTCGTCTTTAAAAACCCCTGACTTTTGCTCCCTAATGGGACACTATTACCCCAAATTGTAATTCGTTGGTCCCAAATGAATGCCTTTGCTTAATTATTGCCTCCTGACAATTTTAGGTGGACACAGTGGAATTTAATTTGCACAGTGACCTCTTGAATGGGTACTATTTGTATTCCCATTTTACAAAGGCAGAGACTAAAACTTGTACATTCTGCTTAAACAATTGGCTGGTAAGTGGTAAGTGGTGACTCAGGCTCAGAGCCCTGCTCCTTCACTGAAATGCTTCTCTCGGCCCAGTTCCTTCCACCTAGGATGGGTCCGTAAGTGCCTAAAGTTAATCGGAAGTGTTCTAATGAGAAGGATAATCCCAGGTAGGAAGTGAGTTAGTGGGACCTGGAATCTCTGGCCACTAGAAACAGAAAGGAGCCCCTGGCAGAAACAACAGTGACCATTAGGTGTGAGATCAGTTATCCTGGCTCGTTCACCGCACCCCCCCCCCCCGCTATGGCCACAGCCTCAGCCTGGAAGAAGAGGTCAAGACTGGCCAACATAAGCACAGAGGAGAGAATCTAATGCTTTATTGTTCTTTTTTATTTTTACTCTTTCAGACTTGTGGCCTTTGGAAATCCGCCAGAAAAGCCTGAGAACAGCCTTGGGAGAACTGTTGGCAACACCCCTAGGAGTTGTTAGCCAAAAGCTTCAACCTCCTCTCCTCATCACGGAAACTTGTCTGTTGGGAGTAGTTCCGAGATATTCTTTCAACCGAGATAATTAGTTTAACAAAAGGGAGCCATTGTGGTTTAGAGAGCTCACCATTGATTACTAGGTCAAGATAAGGGTTGTTCTCTCCTTTTTCCCTCCTGAGACCTTAGATAGTAAAGTACTTTTGACCTTGTGCAATAGAGATTCTCTTTCCCCGTTGAGAATAATGTGGGGAGGTGGGAAGAAGTCAACATCCATTGTACCGCTTCTGAGCGCTCATGTTTACACCGTCAGCCTTCACTTAACCCACAGGCATGTGGCCCTCACCAGTGGAATCAGGACAAAAACATAACATTCCTAAGACCAGCAATGGTCCTGAAGGGCTCAGAACATGCCACCCCGAGATAAGCTGCTTTGGCATATCAATTGTTTTGAGCTGAAGGCCCTTGACCAACAGCAGGTGCAGGAAACCCCGCCTCCCCCACCTAAAAGCATGTCATAAAATTTGCCATGAAAAAGATGTCCTCCCTGCACCAGGAAGAGAACATTCTTATCCCCAGAGATGAATGTACAAACAAACCTACTAAAATAATTCTTATCTTCCATTAGTTTCTCCCATATATTTTCTCATCACTGCCTCAGAGTTTACTGCTCTGAGCCCAAACCCCTTTGTCGTCTCATATCCCCACAATTTATCATTCATTGTTTAAAAATATATATAAGCTTCGGGGTCTAATGGCTTCTTTTGGTCACCATTTTCATTTTGAAGACTCATGTACACACATAAAAATATTAAATAAAATTTGTGTGCTTTTCTTCTTTTAATCTATCTTTTGTCAGTTTATTTCTTAGACCCTGCCACAGAACCTAGGAAGATGGCAGGAGTTTTCCCCTTCCCAAGAGCTCTCTTGGAAAGCATGGAAACTTATTTTTCCAAATAACTTGATGACAAAAACTAGCCAAACTGATGAAATGCCTCTTTAAAATATTTTTCCTCCTTTTTTGTTCTTACGCGTGCTATTCACAATCACTGAAGAAAATCTAGAAAATACAAACAAAAAGAAAATGGGTAAATTAAAACCGCTCAAAATACCACTATGCAGAGATAATTACCATTAATACTTTTGTGCAGATTCTTCCAAGCTTTTTCTATTTGAGTATAAACACACTTCATCATATACACGACAATCATTCATGCATTTTTGAGCACTTGCCAATGATCTCAGCCAATGCTGAAAACAGCACATCTGTTAAGGTTTCCGAGACACTGTCCTCCAGAAAAATGGTATCCAACAACATTTTCCCTAACAGTGTTTGAAGGTGCCGTAAAGTCCTTAGCATAGCAGATCACCAGCCTACAAGAATGCCAGAAGAGGGAAGAGACAGTTTTACTGCTGAGCCAAGAGGCCCCCTGGGGCTCTTAGCCTTCACTAAGATAATGTAAATGATTGTCATTCTGTTGCCCCATCCCAAACTTGTAAAATGAGACAGCAGCAGAGTTAGATTAGTATCCCAGAACAATGGAGAGTCCGGGGGGCCTTCTGAAAAGGCATTGTTGCAATGTGCAGTGTTAAGAAAACGGAGCAAAAGCCAGTATTTGGTGTAGGGGCTCATCTGCAGCAGTTGGTAAAAACTGATGTTTCAGAGGGGCCGAACTTACTTATTAATCTAATATTACCCAGCACTTATTAGGTGCTTTATAAGTCTCAAATCATTTAATTTTGTAACAACCCTGTATGAAGGCAAATAGCACCTTTATCCTCGTTTTTGTTTTTTTTTTTTAAGATTTTATTTATTTGAGAGCGAGAATGAGAGAGAGAGAGCACATGAGAGGGGGGAGGGTCAGAGGGAGAAGCAGACTCCCTGTTGACAGGGAGCCCGATGCGGGACTCGATCCTGGGACTCCAGGATCATGACCTGAGCCGAAGGCAGTCGCTTAACCAACTGAGCCACCCAGGAACCCCTTTATCCTCGTTTTTACATGGAGGTTAAGTAACTTGTTGGGATTAGTTCTAGAGTCTGTGTGTCTAACCACATAGCAATGTTGTCCATCAGGGAATGTCCTTGATCAAACTAAGAGCATCCCCAACCTCTCCCACATAGATAGCATAGTAAATGCTCAATTGTTCCAATCAAGCAGAAAGCACCATTTAACTGGTATTGGAAAAGTAAAAACAATGAAAATGGAAATTTGCACACAAAAAGCCACATAATACCTAAAATAACTAAAATAATTTAGATAGTAACAAGCTCCCTGACCCTGATTTAGTCCTGGTTTCATCTATCATTTATTAATTTTAACTTTTTCTAGATCCTGCTGTCTTGAATTCCCTCTGGTTTCTATAGCTTATAGATAAGATGTCAAATTCTCCTTTCATTCATGAAATGTTATATTATTTCAAGCATACTCCAAGGCCCCATATACTAGTTACCTAGGTTTGACGAATCTTAACACTTTACTTATTTTTTTCTTTTACTAAAGGAATACAGCATTATAAATACCATAGGAGCTCATATATGCCTCTCCTTGACCCCTTTTCTTTCTCTTCCTCACTGAAGGTAACCGCTAACATGACTATATCATATAGAGATTACATCTTTTATTATTTATACATGTATTCATTAACACTATTTAATCTTTTGTAGTCTTAAAATTTCCTTTAAATGGAATACTGGAGAATCACCCTGAAATTTTCTTCATTCATCCAACACTGCTTTGGAAACGTATCCGCAATGATACATGTAGTCATAGTTGATTTAATTGCATTTTAGTAGTGTGCTACTGTATGTACATGTTACAATTTGTTTACATTGTTGCCTCTTTATGAATATGTAGGTTATTTCTAATTTTTTCTTAATTATAAGATCTCATCTCCTGCTGCTTCATGGAAATGAAGCTCCTGCCTCAACACTGCTAAACCCCCCTGAGGCTGCTACAGAACCAGTTTACATACTCCCCACTCCGGTGTTGAGTTATCCCTTTGTGTATGGGCCCTGGGGGTATCTCTTACTTTTTGCAAATTTAGCTACACATTTAAAGCATGTTTGTCATATTTTATCCAACATAGTAGGTATGACTTAGCCAGGATGTTTTCTGCTTAGCAGGTCCTTCTTACAACCTGAAACGGGAAAGCCACTCCTTTCTTTTCTAAACTTTCCTTTTCATTGGTGTCACCACATTCTATTGCTTCTCTCTCTTTTTGCTCCTCTTCCCTTTTCTTGTCCTTTGAATATCAAAATTATCATAAGGTTTGCCCTGACCCTTCTCACTCTAATGTGATCGCTTTCACAGACATAACTGACAACCGCAAACTGATGACTCACAAATCAGGAACCCAGAATTCTCTGACCAGAATCCTCTTGACTTTCGGGTCTGTATATCCAATTACCTCCTATTTATTTTCACCTAAATGGGCCACTGGCATATTAAATTCAGCACTTCCAAAATTTAACTCCTTCCTTTCCCCAAATCTTCTCTTTGTTTTGTATCTCTAAGAGACAATGTCATCCACGCAGGTCAGAAAACTTAGTCACTCTACACTCCTCCCTTTCCCTCAAATCTTGGTTTTTCTATATCCCACCAGAATCATTAACCACCAAATCCACTCAGGTCCACCTCCCTTCTCCTCTACTCAGCCCTCCACTTTTTTTTTCTTTCTTTTTTTTACCTTTTTTGGCCTTTGTCATCTCTCTTTGAGCAATTATAAGAGCCACTTATCTCTGCCTTTGTGCTTTCCAGGTAGGGCTGTCAAATTTAGCAATTAAAAATACAGAATGGCCAGTTAAATTTGAATTTCAGATAAATGATGAATATTATTTTAGTGTAAATATTTCCCAAATATGGATGGGAACCTATAATTTATCTGGCAACCCTACAAACACATCTCTAATATTGCTGTCAAAGTGAGCAAAAGATTTTACCACAGTATTTCTGGCTTCATGTTGCCAAAGCTTCCTTGTTGTCGACAGACTGTCTCTGGACAAGTCTTGACCTGGCACGCAAAACCTTCCATGACCTGGCCACTCTATACCTCTCCAGTTTTCCTTACGTATCTCTCCCCTCATTCACTGTGTTCCAGCCACACTAGCCTTGGTCCTGGATACACAGAGCTCTTTTCTGTCTTGGAACTTACAGGCCCATCTACCCCAAACACTGTCTCCCAGATCTTTATATGGCTGTCAGACTCTTGTTTTTCAGAACTTAGCTAACTGTTACTTCCTCAGAGAACCCTTCTCTGGGCATTCTGTCTGTAGTAGTACCTGGTTACTCTTCATCTCATTCTTTTTTTTTTTTTTTAAGATTTTATTTTTTTATTTGTCAGAGAAAGAGAGAGAGAGCACAAGCAGAGGGAGTGGCAGGCAGAGGGAGAAGCAGACGCCCCGCTGAGCAGAGAGCATGACATGGGGCTCAATCCCAGGACCTTGGGATCATGACCTGAGCTGAAGGCAGATGCTTAACCGACTGAGCCACCCAGGTGTCCTTCTTCATCTCATTCTTGTATCTTTTCTTGATAACACTTTCACAATCTGAGAGTATCTTGTTTATTTGCTCATTTTATTATCTATCTTTTCATTAGAACATAAGTTCTATGAGATCAAAGACTTAACTTGTTCACCACTGTACTCCCAAGGCTTAATACAATTCCTAACACATAGCTGGCACCCAATAAATATTTATAGAACAAATAAACAAATGAATAGGTGAATGAATGAATGAATGAATGAATGAATGAACAAGGAAATGAACAAATGAATAGTTTAGCCCTCTAGCCATGAGTTCCTTTTGAGTCCTTGCTTATGCCCTATGCTTCATGCCCTATATTAGTCAGTTTGGGTTGCCATAACAAAATACCCTAGAATGAGTGGTTTAAACAATAGAAATTAATATTCCCACAGTTCTGGAGGCTAGAAGTTGAAGATCAAGGTGTTAGCATGGTCAGTTTCTGGTGAGGACTTTCTTTATGGCTTATAGATGGTTGCCTTCTCACTGAATCCTCTCATAGTAGGGAGAGAAAGAGAGAGTGAGCAAACTCTCTAGGATCTCTTCTTATAAAGGCACAAATCTCATCATAAAGACCCCACCCTCATGACCTCATCTAAATCTACTATCTCCCAAAGGCCCCATCTCCAAATACCATGGCATGGGGTTGAGGGCTACAATATCTGAATTTGGGGGTGACACGATTCAGTCCATAGCATGCCCCAAGTGTAGTGTCCTCTCTTCCCTTCTGTGTGCTCAAGAATCACCATCTCTATACAGAGATTCCAGGTGAAATAAATCACTTCTTCCTTTGAACCTCACCAACATCCTATGTACCTGTTGTACTTTATTGGAACTAGGCTTTTTACATGACTGTCTCCTTCTCTGAGACTGTAAGTTCCCTGGGAGCTGTATCAATACCTCACTATGCCACGTCTGGCATAATGTCTGGTACTATATTCCCAAGGTTCAGTGCAGCTCAACAAATATTCATTAACTGCAGAGGTAACTGGATGCATGAAGAGTAGCATCTAAGAAGGCAGTATAAAATAACTAGGGTTTGGATAGCCAATATTCATAGTATAAAGCTACTTACAGAAAATATATTCTTGGATTCTCTCGAAGTCTACTTATAGTTAGTTTTCATGGTATTCATTAATTTGGTTACATGATTTTCAAGTCAGCCTGTATTAGTTTTCTGGGTGGCCATAACAAAGTACCACAGACTGGGTGGCTTCAACAACAGAAATTTATTTTCTCACAGGTTTGGAGACTAGAAGTCCTAGATAAGGTGTCGGCAGGGTTGGCTGGGGGCTGTGAAGGAGGGATGTGTTTCAGACTCTCTCCTTGGCTAATGGATGGCATCTTCTCCTTGTGTCTTCTGCCCTTCCTCTTCCCTCTGTTTCTGTGTCCAAATTTTCTCTTCTTATAAGGACTGTAGTCATTTGGATTAAGCCCACCCCAATGACCTCATCTTAACTTGATTACACTTGCAAAGACTCTGTTTCCAAGTAGAGTCACATTCTGAAGTATTGGGGGTTAGAACTTCAACATATAAATTTGGGGGAGAACACAGTTCAGCCCATAACACAATCTCTGTAATGCAAATGAGAAAAGTGGCAGCAAGGCTGGTCTAAGCAGTCACATAACTGCAGAGAAAGAAGTGACAATCAATCACCTGAAACCAAAGGACAGAACATAATGGACATGGGGTGGATGAGGAGTGGCAGTGGAGAACACATTGAAAAGCAAGCACAAAGTATATTTAAAAAAAAGAAGAAGAAGAAGAAAGTCTGACCAAAGGGCTAAGTGCATTGCTGTTCAAGATAATAATCAAGAGTCTGTAGGACAGTATCTGGTTATGTATAAAATAGCCTGTTTAAAGAGGCAGGAGGGGCTGTAATACATTTTATAAAGTGGTCTTTCAAGTACAGTTACATTGTTCTAACTACTGTTTCTTAAATGTAAACCTCCAGGCACATGAAAAGTTTCATTACTCAGCCCTCCAGTGGTCCCAGTGGTTCCTAATAACTCCCATCTCCAAGTGAATCACCACAGATCTTAGAGTAGAAATGAAAAACAAAATATCAAGTAGTTCCCCAAAAATGGGTTAAAATACCAGGAATATGCATTCAGATGAGAAACATCATATGTAAAATAAGAGACATTCTATCATTTAGTTCTTGTGTTTGCTCTTAATTTCTCCTTTGCCACCCACCTTCTAGAGAATCCTGGAAGAATGAATCACCATGTGTGAAGGAAACTCAGGAGTATTGGTTTCTCGGAAGTCTGGCAGGTGACTCATATTTCATAGATTTTGTCTTAAACAATTTCATTTGGAAAAATGTTTTCACATTTCCCAAATATACAGTATGTCTGTTAAAAAACTTAAACATAAAATAAATACAGATAAAATAATACATAGCTTGTTAAAGCTAGGAAGTGTTAATATTTTCTGTAGCATAAGATATTTTCATTTCATTATGTTGTCTTCTACGCTCATGTTTTTAACCATAACTACAATCAGTAATTATATTAATTAGAGTAATGCTAATTGCTTTGGCAAATACATGACCAAAATTATGTTTCTGTTCAAACACAACCACTTTGAATATTTTATTGGGGGACAATTCAGCTCTGTCTTTGGTGATCCTAGCACTTCTATATTTGAAAATAAGTCAAGTATGAGGATACTTTCTATTATATTTCAATCAACAGAGAGAGAGAACTCTGTACATTGGATATTCCTGAACTCTTTCTTCTCTAGACTAGAAGGTCTGGTTTTGGTCTGGATTTCTTTATATTCCTGAAATCTCCTTGTGGAATTTTTCAACTTAAGCCAGTGTCTGGACCGAAGTAACAGTGGAGCTTACCAATTTAATGCACTGTCTGCCATAAATAAATAATGTTTTCGTAGAACTCCCAAAAGAATTAATTTCTACTTCTTTAAACAGCCAAGTGTAGTCACAAAAATGAGATAGCATTTATATCCTGGTATAAAAAGAGGTTTAATGAAATAGAGCATTTAGCACAGTACTATATCTGTAGGAAACAGAGAATAATCAATATACAGAATACGACCTTATACAAGCAGCACTTAGAAGGATATGCATACAGATACTAGCAGTGATCTGCTCTGTTTGGTCCAATTTTGAGTGTTATTTCTTTTTCCTATCTTTATTTCTCTGTTTATAGAAAGCATTTACAGCTTTGTAACAAGATTAATAAGTGATTCTTTAGTTTTTAAGATAATATTTTGAATTCAGTGCAAGTGTTTATTTATTCATCTTTCTACATCAGAAATTCCCCTGTTGATTGGTTAGTCCAAATAACCCATTTGCAAAATGGGTCCTATTTCTCCATTAAGAGTCATGCGTTTACATTTTTGTTAGTGACATAAAGATATAATTATAAGGCATATATGAAAGGAAATGTTTTCTTTCTTGTTTACTTTTTGCTTCATCAGGCTAAAGTTGGAGGAAAAGTATTAACAGCAGATAACCTGATAATCAGAACAGCATTTCCAATTAAGATGAGATGAATCACTGCCTGAAAGTCTAAATAACCAGATGTGCCTAAAATTCTTTGATGGCTCCCATTCTCATCCTGTGTCTACTCTGAAGCCAAACTCAGCTTTTTGCCACATCCTCAAAATAAATCCAACACTACAGTGCATTCATAAGTAATACCAATTTTACTGATGATTTCTAGGGGAAATGAGGAAAAGAAATTACACTGCATATCACCCAGAAAAACTTAATGAAAGTTAGTCTTCACTGTGTGTCCCACATTCCCTTTCCTTGTCTGCCAATCAAAAAATTCTGTTGTCTTCACATTCAAATCCAGCCTTTGGCTTGAATTCTTGGTTATCAGAAAGAAACCCAAGCAGGTGACCAGCAATGCCCTCCCCAGACAACAGCCATCACCACCACAGTAAAAAACAGATCAATAGTGTTAGTGAAGTCTGGCCCATGGGTGTTTCATGCTCCATCCCAAGCAGTTTATCAAAATATTCACCCACCAAAGCGTGTGTGTGTGTGTGTGTGTGGCCGTAGTAGTGAAATTCTGCAGGTAAGAGAATATTATTTTCACCAGGTAGATAAATATGCAATAATGTCATAGATCCATAAACACAATATGAAAGTGACAAGGACTCTTTCAATTCTGCTCCCGGCCTGTCTCTGCCCCGAGCTTTGGCTTCTGATGAGAACGAGCTGGCCAACCCAGAGCTCCTGGTGCTGGGACGAGGACTCTTTGAATGTAGTTCCCTCTGTGTTGAGAGCTTTCTGGATATCCTCTCAGAAAGCACATAGCAGTGGCTTCTGAGGACACATGGAGCCTCCCAGGGCAAGTATTTTTTAAGAAAACTTTTTTAAAACCTAAAAAACAGTTTTCTCTATACTTTTATATAACACACATGACTGATCAACATGAATTTTAATTGGACGTACCCGGCAAACTTCTACTCCAATAGTCATGTGTCCTGTTGGAATATAAAGCTATCTATAACATAAGAGTAAGAAATCTTACCTTGATAGCTGTCATGAATCCAAATTCAAGCTTTTTTCCAACTATTGACGCCATCACTCAGCAACCATTTACTAATTGCCTAGTTACTGTTTCCAAGTATGTGGGTTCTGGCTTGTAAAGTCAGAGTGGGAAAAGAGAAAAACCCAACCTACAAAGTTTCCATCAAGTAAGTCTAAACTCCAGACATGTCTTGAGTCACTCTGACTCTACTTGGTTATTGAAATTATATGGAAACTTTTTCTACTCGTTGGCACCACTAAAACCTCCAGACAACTGGTTTCCAGCCTTATGGTGCGCTGTGCTGTTTTTCCCTAACCGCTTTTTGAAGCGTAAGAGAGTCTAATTCTTCCACTTTCTTCCTTGCTGTTTTGAGGTTCCCAAATTTATGCTTGCATATTATCTAAGTTATTCTTAAAGTAAAGATGATTGCAATTTCAGGTTTCAATATTTTACTTCTTCATTTGCTGTTGCTTCTCAAAACCAAAGGCACCCAGCCAGTGTAAGGTGGCCACATTCCATGGTTGTCCCAGACGTACCTGATGAATATGGCTTTCCCGCAGCAATCTGTGACGGAAGTGCATTTGCCCTGGATGGCCCCAGGCTCTCCTTTTCCAGATCTTTCCCCATTATCAGCATCTTACCCTCCAAGTTTTACCCAGAAATCTCAGGCAACCATCATCTCTAGACATCCCCGAGAAAATGTCCTACAGAATTGAATGAGTTAATCTCTTAGGTAGGGATATACACAATTCGCCAAATAAGGCACATATATTTAGGACGAATTTAGCAAATCTCTGGTAGGAACAGTTAAGATTACAAAAGGAAAACACTTCAGGGCATACTTTTCAGAGGGGGACATCACACCGGAAGAGGAACAGTACTCTAAAGTCTCTGAACTTCACTTGCTGCACCCATACCTACTTTCAGGAGTGTGTAGAGAAGTGAGATTGTGAAAATATAAATAAGTAGTACTGTGTAAAAGCATGTAAAAAGTAGTGAGATCTGAATATGGCCAATAGGCTAGTTAACAGTATTATACAATGACATTTCCCGGTTTTGATATTTCACTATAGTCATGTAAAATGTTACCACTGGGGGAAGCTGGGGGAAGGATATACTGGACCCTTTGTTCTAATTTTTCAACTTCCTAGGAGTCTATAATTGCTTCAAAAATACTTCTAGAAAAAAAGTGATAAAGGAATTTAAAGTCTTCTTAGAAAAGTACCGCACACTAAAGAAATAATATTAAAATCTTACTTCCCTCATTTTCAGCTATCTTTTATGTCCCGAAGTGCAATGTGCATCATT
Source organism: Neomonachus schauinslandi (assembly GCF_002201575.2). Lineage (NCBI taxonomy): Eukaryota > Metazoa > Chordata > Mammalia > Carnivora > Phocidae > Neomonachus > Neomonachus schauinslandi. Next base: position 32,300,420 of record NC_058410.1, read on the forward strand.
TTAAAGTAACTAATAACTGGGGCACCTCGGTGGCTCAATGGGTTGAGCAAGCTTGACTCTTGGTTTCAACTTAGGGCATGATATCATGGGTCATGAGATGGAGTCCCAGGACAAGCTCTGCACTCAGCGGGGAGTCGGCTGGAAGACTCTCTCCCTCTGCCCCTCCCCCCACTTGCTCACAGGCACACTCTGTCTCTCTCTCTAAAATAAATAAATAAATCTTTAAAGTAACCAATAACTACCCCCTCAACACCACTCATTCAACAAGAAGCATCTTCAATTCTCAAAAAAAATTTTTGGAAAAGCATTAATGTGATTTTTCTCTTTTTGCTTATTTTGAGCACAATTATTCATCCTGACTTGCCTAAAGATGGATGAGAGTGAGGTGGGGGAAATTAACATGTTTACATTCTTTTGCAAATATCAGACAAAACACTGGGGTTCCGATATTCAAAAATAGGACTTTGCCCAGAGACATTGGCCTTTCACCACAGATTATTATTTGGGGGAAATGAATATCTAAATTCCTTGATTTTCCCTTCAACATACTCACTTTTTTTTAGAAGTATTTTTGAAGTAATTATAGACCCTCAGGAAGTTGAAAAATTAGAACAAAGGGTCCAGTATATCCTTCCCCCAGCTTCCCCCAGTGGTAACATTTTACATGACTATATGTAAAATATCAAATACTCAGGAACTAATTTGACTGCCAAGACACAGAGCTTTCAGTGCAGAGGATCCAGAAGGAGGAAAGGTTGCTCTTTATTGGCCTCGTCGGACTGTGGAAAGAAGGAGAAAACAGAAAATGGCGGCAACTGGATGTGCGTATCAGTTTTTACATCGTTGGGCTACAGACCAAATGTGGTAGGTTCATGAGGAAATAGCTTTTGAAGGTACAGGGGAGATGGCCTCGCACTGTGGACCTGGGGAGGAAGCTGCCTGGAGTTCACATAAGACAAGAGGTCAGGGTCACAGAGAAAAGGAGCAGATGGAGTTCCTGAAGCTCGCTTTCCTGAGCCACTCAGTTTCCCTGTGGCATGGATCCTGGTTTAGAACTAGCTTGTGTGGGAGAAGAAATCCCACATTTGGGGATGGGATTGGATTTCGAGGCCAGCTGGATGGAGAAGATGTGGTGAGAGACTCAGAGGCTGAGGCGCCTAAGCCAAACAGATGGACCTCGAGTTCAGCACTGGTAGATTTCAACACTGGGGACCAATAGGGCAATTCCATGGCAAGGCAGAGAGGAATGTACCTCTCTGTGCAGAAGATGCCAGTCAGAGCACACTCATGGACAACGGGAAGCCAGGGATCTCCCCCATAGCACCACAAGGTCACCAAGTCCACCTTTTTTTCCATTTAAACCTGGACATCATCCAAGAGAGAAAAAGAGAATGAAATATTTTCATCCTAGAGTGTCCCAACACTATCCCAAAAGATTGCTTTTACATTATAAGGTCACATCAGGTTTTAAACAGGACTAGTCTTGGGCTCAAGTTTTTCCTGTCAACCAGCAGATGGTGACGTCTCTGCACATTAAACTATAGCATAGTGAGTTATGAGTTAGATTTTCTTAGGCTGCTGTCTATGTGTCTTGTAAACGACAGGCACTCTACAGGGTACCTGGAAAGCTAAAGAAAAGAAGGAAGATTAAAACTGAGCAGAATTTATTCTCACTGAGATTTAACTATATGGCAGGAAAAATCACGTTTTGCATCTTTATATGTAAAGTTTCTCTAAGCATAGCTTAGTACAGACAAAGCTGAGAGCACTTTCCTAACGCAAGTTTAAATCGGCTCAGATAAGTTTGCTTAGCATTTACTGAGTCCCTTTCCAATCAGACACCCTGGTAGTCGCTGGTACAAAGAGCAATGGTGTCAACAGAAATTCTGAGGTGATGGAATAAAACAAAGATCCATCAGCCAGCCTTTCACCAAGACTCTAACCAGCCATGTTATTGAATCAATAATGTGTCTAGTAATAGTACCACCCATAGTGGTTCAAAGAATTACATTTTAAGATGTGCGGACTGTTTTATATTTTCAAAAAAAAATGTGTTATTTTCCTGCAAGCTAATTTTTAAGACTAGACTAACTTCTTTCACATGGGGATCTATAGTCCCAGGGTAATTTTCAGAGCAAGTAACAGAGTATAATAACAGCAGTTTTCACTTTTCGAAGCATGTTTCACGTGTTAGCTCACTAAATCTTTACAGCAGGTATTAAACTGTCTGGTTTTAGCAATGAAAATGAAGCGCACAGAGTTCATGCGGTATGATACAGGGGCCCCGCCTTTTAACCGTCGAGCTATACTTCCTGATCCCTGGGCTTTCTCCAAAGCACTTGGCAGGCCCTTCCATGTACTGTTCGTTTCACAAATTGGCTCCATCGCTCCACATTTACTAAGTATATTCTTCAAACGCTAGAACTATATGCACAGGTTGCTGGCACCTTTTGTTTTTATTTATTTATTTTTATTTATTTATTTGACAGAGAGAGAGAGAGAGAACACAAGCAGAGGGAGCGACAAGCAGAGGGAGAGGGAGAAGCAGGCTCCTGCCGGGCAGGGAGCCCAATTCGGCAGGGCTCGATTCCTGGGCCCTGGAATCATGACCTGAGCTGAAGGCAGATGCTTAACCGGCTGAGCCACCCAGGTGCCCCCAGAGTACCTATTAAACACAACAAAAAGAAAAAAAACCTGATCACTTTTTTGAGTTGGTTGCAACTTTAAAAATAATCTTCTTTATCTTTTTTTTTTTTTTTGGTAAGGTGGATCCCAGGAAATAGTGAAGAGACGTCTGAGAGGACAAGAAATTTTTTCTAACAGCCATGCTGGCTTCCTATAGCTCCTTGAGCTCACCAGTCATGTGCTTTTGTAGCTTCCCCCATGAATCTGCCTGGTTAATACTTCATCTCGTTCAAGTCTGCTCATATCTCACCTTCTCAAGGAAGGCTACCCCGACCACCCTATTTTATATTTTTAGCAACCTTCCCTCACAACCTATTTTCCTGATGCTTTTTACGCTGATTTACTTTTTCTGTTTTTTCTTTTATAGCACTTATCACTTCCTCACACATATAAATTTAATTTTCTTATCTGTTATATCTATTATTTATTGTTTGTCTTCTTTGCTAGAATATAAGCTTCTCAAGGGCAAGGGTCTTTGTCAAGTCTGTTCAATGATTATCCAAAGCCTCTGGAACAGTACTTGGAGCATAGAACTCAATAAATGTTGGTTGAATAAATAGATTCAATGAGAAGATCTTGAATAGGCAAGACGTGTTGCCAAATGACTAGGAAAAGGCAGTTGGTTCCAGATTCAAAGGAACAGCAAGAGAGGAAGGTATTTAGTATCAAAGTGATCCATTAAAGATTTGATTCTAAATTTCTTTTCTTAACGTGTGAAAAACTTTGCTTAAACGCTGGAAGAGGCAGAGGCTGGAATCTGAGGGGATTCTTGATGAAATCTCTGTTGAATAAGCTTATTTTCTGAGATGACATCCACACAAACCTGGCAGAAACTCATGAATCTACTGCCAAGGCCAGTTGATCTGAGCCACTGTGGTCAATTCATTTCCATTTTTTGTTTTTTGTTTTTTATTTTTTCCCTTTCCAATATCCCAGAGCAACAGGATTAACCGTGCCATTGGTTCCTTTTTTCTCCCCCTTAAATTGCTTATGTGACCATAACTTACAAAAATATTCTTGGACCTAACCAATGGATAGGGATTGTAATAAAAGCAGGCCAGATTTAAAGATCAGGGCAACCACTAACCATGATGGAGGATACTATTCATGTGACTAACTCGTTCTGGCAGGAAATAGAGGAGTCAAACTTGCAAATCCCAAGGCAAAAAACAACCTGACACAATCCACAAATCTGAGTCACTGAGGCTGTGCCTAAACCGAACTGAAGCAGAAGCAATTGCCTGGTTAGTTCAAAATGAGTGCTTTCTATTTCCTTCGGAGACTAGCAAACCTCCTAAGCGTCACATTAAATAAACAAGACACTGTTGTAATCATTAGGCAAATGTTCTTAGTTTCAAGAAATGTGAGAACTTTTTAGGTCTTTGTCCATCCCTCAGAGACACACAACATTATTCTTGAGTTGAGTAAGTCTTAAGAGAGGGACTAGCTGGCCTCTCCAGATTTCTTCTAGATCTACGAGTCTTTGATTTAGACATTGACAAACATAGTATTGTAGGAGAATAGAAGTAACATAGCTCTAAGTCTCGGTCCTACTTTATTAGTCATCATTCAGCTGCCTTTATCCTGTGGATTTGGGAGGCAGAGTTGTACGAATCCTCTGTCACTGGAAGACTGAGATATGTTCCTGTCTGGAAGTTTGTTCAAGCGTGAGTCCACTGATTGAGGGAGTGAATGTGGTCTGCCAAGGGTGCTGTGTAAAAAGGAAGTCGTTTCTTCCAACAGCCTTGTTTGTGTTTTCAAAAACTGTTTCAGTTTATGTTCTGTTTCCATTCCCATGCCCAGCCCTCCCAAAGTAAACAGATGACAAGTAGTGGTGGTGGGAGAGTGGTGAGGCAGGGGTGGGGATGGAGGTGGAGGAAAGAAAGAGATGTCCCTAGGGCAAGAGGATTTTCAAAGAACCCAAATATAATTTGGAAATAACTCAAGTGCCAAAAACCAGATGGGATTTATAGCATTAAGATCAGCGCAATCTATAGGCATAAATACAGACTCCTAGTAATTCCATTTACTTATTCTAAAATGATCAAACACTGAGGAACATTCTTATACTAAACTCAAGCTAAATTAGTGGCTGAAGATGAATCTTGGACAAACCAGTAGGTGCACCTCTTTCTTCCATTCATCCCACCCATCCACTTCTACTTGCGTAGAAAACTCATTTGTTTCTCAGACTTTCTAGAAGAAGAGACCCTGAACCCCCTTAATTCCGACAATGGCACTAAAAACTCTGAAAGGTTAAAAAAAAAAGGAAAGAATGGAAAAGAGAAAAAGAAAGAAATGCATTAAGAAAAGAAACTCCCAGAATTTTAACTAAATCTGGAAAATAAGCCAACATTTAGAATTTTCCTACTTTCCAAGCCTACTCCCAAGACCTTAGCTGACCTCACTTGGATTCAGAAGTTCTCCTTCTGCAAACGAAATTAATTGTAAACCTTTATTCAGTAACATTGGAACTGACAAAAATCTCCCTTTAATATACCTGTCTACCAAAGTACATACAACTAAAAATAGCAGTAATATGGTTCCTCTATTTAAAGACAAAAATTCTATGGTATCAAATTATAACTTACATAGAAAGCACTTGTCAAAAGTTAGTTGATCACTTATTTCTATGTCAGCAGAATAAAAAGAAAAGACAATTACATAACCTGAGATGACATAGTTCTATTGTCCAAAAGTAAAAAATAACTATATATGTAGTTATAGTTATACAATTTATATAGTGTAACAATGAGTATGTGTTACTTTCATGATTCAGAAAGCATAAATTATTTCCATTTCTGGTGGGGGAGAACTATATATCATTAAATTTGGATTTTGAATATACCAATTTAGAAATTAAAGTTGTGCCAATACAGTAGTTTTAGCTTTAGAAAATAAAACTACCAAATATATGTTTACCCACTTCCAGGAATTTTCCCAGAAAATATACTTCCAACAAAATTGCATATGCATAAGATTATTCATTGCTGTATATTTGTAACTACAAAATATTGGAAAAATCTAAGGACTCTTACACAGGAGGTTGATTTAATAAACTATGGTAGCCCACAAATTTGATAACCTAGATGAAACAGACCAATTCTTTGAAAGACACACTCTGCTGAAATTCACACAAGAATAAATAGATGACCTGACTGGACCTATATCTATTTTAAAAATTGAATCAATAATTAATGACCTTCTAAAACATCAAGCACCAGGCCTAGATGGCTCACTGGTAAATTCTACTTAAAGAAGATTTATACCAATTCCCTACAATCTTTTTCAGAAGGTAGAAGCACATAGCATACTTCCGAACTCATTTCACGAGGCTAACATTACCCTAATACCAAAACTAGATAAAGACATTATAAGAAAAGAAAGTTAAAGACCAATATCTCACGTGAACATAGATTCAAAAATCCCCAACAAAATATTAGCAAATTGAATCCAACAATATATGAAAATAATTGTACTCCATGACCAGTGAGATTTAAGGCTAGTTAAACATTTGGAAAATAAGTAGTGTAATCTATCACATTAAACGGCTAAAAAAGGAAATATTAATAATCATATCAATAGATAGATATTTATTAACAGAAAAAAGAGTTAGAATAGAATAGGAAAAAAGCATTTGACAAAATCTAATTTATGATAAATAACTCTCAGTAAACTAGAAACAGAGAACTTCCTAAACTTGGTAAAGAATATCTACAAAAAAGCTACCACTAACATCATACATCATGGTGAGAAACTTCGAACTTTCCCACTAAGGTCAAGTACAGGGCAAGGATGTCCTCTCTCCCCTCCCCTTTCCAACATCATACTGGAAGTTCTAGCTAATGTAATAAGACAGGAAAAGGAAATTAAATGTATACAGATTGGGAAGGAAGAAATAAAACTGTATTGGTTCACAGATGCTTTGATTGGTTATATAGAACATCCAAGAGAATCAAAAAAACTCTTGGAACCAATAAGTGATCAGAGTAAAGTTACAAGATACAAGATTAATTTGCAAAAGTCAATCACTTTTTTGGGGGGGGGCAGCAAAGCAAGGTTTATTGAGCGATAGCAAAGTGATAGTACAAAGCTCCCAAGGAGGGAGGGGACCAGAAGGGGTTACCACCGGAGTTTCTACAACCAGCAGTCTTTATGGGCTTGTTGGTGACTCTTTTAAACAGATTTACTCTCCCTGCGCCTGTCATCCAATCAGATTTTTGTCACCTATCATATGGGAAAGGGTGGAGAGCTCCTTCTGGGGTGGTGTAAAATCCTCTTAAGGGTGGTTTCCTCTTGGGGGGTGGGGAGGGGCCTTGTCCCTGCCTGCCTGCCTTCCAACTACCCTTCATCATTCCCCCCTCTAAAGAGGTAACTCTAACTGCTGCTAGGGAAGAAGGGCGACGACCTATCCTAGCTACTTCCTGCTGGTCAGGGGTGTTGGATGGGGCCGTAGTCAGCATTCCTGTCATCCAGATCTAACAAGGGGTCCCCTGTAGATGTCTGGTTTGACCTCCACATGAGGCTCCATCTGAACCACCACCATTTGGAGTTTGATGACCTTTATTGGTTAGTTGTCCTTAATGATGGTGGATATCCCAGATGAGCCCCCCTAAATGTTGCAGTATTTTTCTCTCCATTGGTGCCTGTAGTTCTTGGTCATGCCACTTCAAAGAATGAAGAGGTAGACCAGACAGAGTGGTGAGCAGCAAAGAAAGGTTTATTGAGCAATAGCAAAGTGATAGTACAAAGTTCTCAAGGAGGGAGGGGACCCGAAGGGGTTGCCCTCAATCACTTTTCTTTATGCCTTCAAAGAACAAATGGAATTTGAAAATAAAAACACAATACCACTTACATTAGCAACCCCCAAAATGACATACTTAAGTATAAATCTAACAAAATATGTACAATATCTAAATGAGGAAAACTACAAAAGTGGTGAACAAAACAAAGAATTAAATAAATGGAGAGATAGTCCATGTTCATGAATAGGAGGACTCTATATTGTTAGGATGTTAGTTCTTCTACTTGATCTATAGATTCAATGCAATCTCAATCAAAATCCCAGCAAATCTTTTATGGATATCAACAAATTGATTCTAAGTTTATAGAGAGGCAAAAGACCCAGAATAGCCAATATGATATTGAAAGAGAAGAACAGAGTTGGAGGATTGTTGCTACCTGACTTCAAGACTTATTATAAAGCTGGAGTAATTAAGACAGAGTGGTATTGGTGAAAGAACAAATAGATCAATGAAACAGAATAAAGAGCCCAGAAATAGACCCGCATAAATATAGTCAATTGATCTTTGAAAAAGGAGCAAAGGCAATACAATGGAGCAAAAATAGTATTTTCAATAAACAGTCCTGGAACAAGTGGACACCCACAGAAAAACAAATCTAGACACAGACATTACACCCTTTACAAAAAACTAACTCAAAATAGATCATCTACCTAAATGTAAAATGTAAAACTATAAAACTCTTAGAAGATATCATAGGAGAAAATCTAGATAATCTTGAATTTGGTGATGACTTTTTAGTCACAGTCCATAAAAGAAATAATTAATAAGCTGGACTTCAGTAAAATTAAAAACTTCTGCTCTGCAAAAAACAATATCAAGAGAATTAGAAAACAAGCCACAGACTAGGAGAAAAATATTTGTAAAACATACATCTGATAAAGAACTGTTATTCAAAATATACAAAGAACCCTTAAAACTCAACAATAAGAAAACAATCTGATTAAAACGTGGGTTGAAGACCTTAACAGACATTTCACCAAAGAACATAGCAAATAAGCATGTGAAGGTTCTCCACATCATATATAATCAGGGAAATGCAAATTAAAACAATAATGAGACACCACTACACACCTATTGGAATGGCCAAAATCCAGAACACTAACAACATCAAATGCTAGTAAGGATGTGGAGCAACAAGAACTTTCATTTATTGTTGTGGGAATGCAAAATGGTAGAGCCACTTTGGAAGACTGTCAGTTTCTTACAAAACTAAACTGGGGTGCCTGGGTGGCTCAGTCAGTTAAGTGTCTGCCTTTGGCTCAGGTCATGATCTCAGAGTCCTGGGATCGAGCTCCGTGTCGGGCTCCCCATTCGGCGGGGAGTCTGTTTCTCCCTCTCCCTCTGCTCCCCACCACCCTTCATGCTCTCTCTCTCAAATAAATAAATAAAATCTTTTTAAAAAAAACTAAACATAGTCTTACCATATGATCCAACAATTATGTTCTTTGGTATTTCCCCCAAAGAAACTGAAAACTCATGCCCACACAAAAACCTATATATGGATGTTTATAGCAGCTTTATTCATAATTGCCCAAGCTGAGAAGCAAACAAACTGTCTTTCAGTAGGTGAATGAATAGATGAGTATATCCAGACAATGGACTCATGGTTTTGTGTACACGTAGTTATAAATATGAGTAGAGACACAAATAGAGAGATCCTAGACAAGAAGATGTAGATACAGATTGTACTTTTGTTGACTAAAGGGGCATAGATGCAGTGATACTCCAGAAGTAATTACAACACCAATACCCACTAAATGGAATCAGGGCTCCTTGGAGAAATGGCTGATTCCAGAGTTAGCACAGGGAGAGTATAAGATCAGCCTAAACATTTTTTATGTCAAAAAGTAAGGAGGTGCTCTAAAAACAATGAGGATATGTCAACGGACACAAGAATCTACTTAAAGGAGCTCCCACAGGCCAAATCTGGGGCAATTTGAGTACCAAAATAAGTAACAATTATAGTATATTTTAATTCATTAGAATAAAAAGAATCCTTGAGTCTATACAAATAACAAACAAATAATGAACAAATAAACACACAAGGGAAAACTTTTCCTTACAGTAGAATACTAATAAACGTAGAAGGAGTAATGGCAGTTTAAGAAATCACCTTTTTGCCACTATCATAGTAAAAATTTAATCAGCAAGAATTATTAATGTAGGTAGGGGTGCTTGGGTGGCTCAGTCGATTCAGCGTCGTCCTTTGGTTCAGGTCATGATCCCGGGGTCCTGGGATCGAGTCCCGCATCGGGCTCCCTGCTCCCTGAGGAGCCTGCTTCTCCTCTCTGCCTGCCGCTCCCCCTGCTTGTGCTTTCTCTCTATCAATAAATAAGTAAAATCTTAAAAAAAAAAAATTATTAAAGTATACTAAAGAAATGGGTGATTTAATGAAAACCAGGGAGTTTATAGGGTCTCAAATATCCCCCACAAATAACTTACAAATTATAAAGGGGAAAATACTATCTTTACAGAAGGAAAGCCAGGTGAACACCACCTTAACCAACTGATCAAATTTGGCATCAGGAACAATGGCATAATTGAACAACATCTTGTGCTTCCTGATGTGAAGCACTGAGAACACACCATCACTGATGTAGTGTTCCTGCCAGAAATGCAAAACATTGATCCAATTATGAGGAAATGTCAGAAAACCCAGTTTGAGGGACAGTCTACAAGATAAATGACCTGGACTCATCAAAAATGTCAACATTATCTGGTAAAGGCTGAGGAACAATTGTACATTATAAGAGACCAAAGTGAAAAGAAAGCAATGCAATGAACAATTCTGTTTTGGATCCCAGAAAATATTATCAAGGACATTACTGAAAATATGAGAAAACTTGAATTAGACCTATAAATCAAATAATGTTATTGTACAAACATTAAACTCCCCAACTACAGCTGTATGAGTTAATGTTATTGTACCAACTTTAAACACCCCCAACTACAGCTGTATTTCTTAAGAAAAACACATTGAAGTTTTGGGGGTCAATGGGTATGATGACTCTCAGAAAGTTTAGGGGAAAAAATGAGGATATTAACAATTGGTAAAGCTGGATGAAGCTTATACAAGAGTTCTTTATACCATTTTTGCAACCTTTCTGTATCTTGGAAATTCTTTCTAAATAAATAATTTTTAAATGCAACTAACATTATTGTCTACATTTTCAGATTTTAAAAAAATAAAACAAACTCATCAAACTCATTGTAAAAAAAATGGACTACATACTTAAAGTTGTAAAGTAACAATTTCAAGACCCTTGTAATTCCAGGACTTGCCAAATAACTGGTGTCTTTCCTTCAAAATGATTTCACACATATGTATTTCTTTTTAATAAGATAACAATTATGCATAAGGAAGGTGTATCACACAATCTCTATGCAAAAAAAAGTAACTTTAATTTTTCTCCGACTGAAATTTGTATTTCTATGTTGAGCACACATTTGACCTGATAATAGAAAACAATTCAGTTACTTTCAGAGAAATGCAGAAGCAATGAGGACATTCAGAGTTAAATTCAGTTCAGGGGTGTAACCATCCTTCATTTGTCTCCCCATTGTGGAGTCTAAATTCAGGTGATCTTATCTAATTTCCAGGCTATGATGGGACAGAGGAACCTGAATTGGAGGAATTCTATTTATATTCAAGGTATTAATGTTTCTGCCATGTAACCGGAAATAGTTTTCAATTTGTGTTTGCACTTTTCACTGCACAATTTTTAAAGCTAAATCTTACAAGTGAAGAAAATATGTAAAAAAAAAAAAAAAAAACAACAACCCAGTGGCATTGAAACTAACATTTCAATTAGTTGTAATTAATGACCATACTTCAATTGACCTCCTAATAGAAATAGTTTATTTCTTTTTAAGCCATGACTTTTTTTTATGTCACAGGATTTTTCATCACTAGCAAAGCTTTTGTCCCCTGGATGAACTGGTCTTTTTATCAGAGAATCATTTGGAAGTTTATTGGAGCCAAATCTAGCCCTCCATGTTTTGTGGGTTTTTTTGTTTTTTGTTTTTTGGTAAATAAAGTTTTATTTGAACACAGCCACTCCAATTTCTTTTATATGTTATCTATGACTCCTTCCTTGATGTAATGGCAGAGCTGAGTAGTTGCAATAGGGACCGTGTGGCCTAGGACATTTTATCATCTGCCCCTAAAACATGATAGCGTGCTATTTTTCCTAGTTCTCTGCTTAACAATAGACATACATTCAATCTGTAGATGTACTTCTTTCTTCATAGTATTGGAATAGCATTCCATTCCATTGTTTGTTTAAACAAATTCCAAAATTGGTTCAACCAGTCTTTTAGGTTGTTTTCTGGTCTTTCCTACCGTAAAAGATTTGTTGACACAGTTTTTACAAGTGAAATTACCGAATGAGGTAATGTGCTTCTTTTAATATTGTCTAATTGTCAAATGTAACACTTCTTGGTATAATGTTCACCAAAGTGACTCTTCTCTTGCTCTCCCTTCTGTTTAGTTAATGCTGGGCAGAAAAATACAGCCCAAGATTATAAATGAGATAATAAATATAATAGGGTAGATCTCATACAGCACAATCTCTGTGCAAAAAAAAAAAAAAGTGACTTCAAAATAAAGTTCACATTTATAGAGATGAAAAAGAGAGAAGGAAATGATGAAATTATGCCACATGGCTTTTTAAAGAAAAATTGAAAACTTTATTTTGTGATTATTTAACAGGAAAAAATCATTTACGTTCTGCCAGAATTCATTTATATATTAAGTTAAATAATGGTTTCAAACGTGGGTAGATATGTCTTGAGTTGCAAAATTTCAGAGACAGGCTGTGCTTTTTCCTGGTAAAAGTCCAGTCCAGTAAGAAGTTCCACATCGCGGACTCGAGCGATGTGGGCTTGCCATCTTTCTTTAATCCAAACAGCTTTTGGTTTATCTCCCTGTAAAAGAGCAGCAAAAGACTGTTTTTCACAGGGCATTATTTTTCATTAACAAAAGATCTTTTATGATTTAGAAGTTTTCCTTTTTCGTGGGGCTTTTCTTGCCTTAAATCTTAATTTGATATAGCTACATTTTGTTTCCTAAAATAAAGGAAAACAAAAGTACAAAGTATACTAGAACAAATACAGACCACCAAAGTCATAAAGTTTAGCTATTTTAATATTTACTTCAGATAGAAAAGAAATAGGATCTTACAGATGAAGCTAAATCCCCAATGTCCTTCTACTCAGCACCAATCATCATCATGAGTTCATGGAATCCACTCTGTGTTTTTAAACTTTTAATGCACATCAATATACAATACACAGTATTGACTTGAGTTTTCAAACTTAGGTAAGTGATATTATAAGTGGTATTCTATAATTACTTTCCCAATCAGCATTATGTTTGCAATCCATCCATAGTGATATACCCAGCGCTAGTTAAATCACTTGTTTTTAGCTGTGGTTTATGGTGGCAGTTTCTTTTTTCATTGCCGTATTCATAGTATTTTTGGCATGATAAGTAATACTGTAACGAACAACTTGGCACATGCCTTCTGTAGTCAAGAATATGAGTCTCTAAGATCTATGAACGGACTTGCTGGATCATAGAGTACAGGCAGCTTTAATTTTTCCAGATGTTAAACCTTGGACTCCTCAAGGTGTTCATACCAATTGACACTTACATTGGCAGTGGAGCATAAAACCTATTTCCCCACATCCTTGCCAAATCACAGTGTGAAATAGTGTTCCATCCCTGTTTGATTTTATTACCCTGAGTATCATTATAGTTGAACATCTTTTCAGAAATTTCTTGGCCATCTGACTTTTAACAGGTTTTTTACTATATAAAAGTTAATTCGAGGGGCGCCTGGGTGGCTCAGTCGGTTAAGCGTCTGCCTTCAGCTCAGGGCATGATCTCAGGGTCCTGGGATCGAGCCCCGCATCGGGCTCCCTGCTCGGCGGGAAGCCTGCTCCTCCCTCTCCCACTCCCCCTGCTTGTGTTCCCTCTCTCGCGTGTCTCTCTCTGTCAAATAAATAAATAAAATCTTTAAAAAAAAAAGTTAATTCGATTTTAGTTAGAGCCATGGATAGCTACATAATTTCTTATTCTTTATACAGCAAGCTTCTGATATTCATATGGTATTGTTAATTTTCATTTAGATTTTTTTAAAAAGTAAGAAAATGTAAAAGTTTGTTAAATTAGAAGAGCGTGTTCCAATAACTGTCATTTGATTTATGATGTACTATATTCTGGCTAACTGAAAATGAAAAAAACCCGTCATTTGACTTCAGTGTGGTAGTTTACTTCTTTTTTAAATATGCAGCTTTAAAATAGGCAGCTATTATTTGAGCTAGAGGAAGTGTAAGAGGAAACTACTTCTTGTTTCTAACCCCCTAAGTACCTCTAACCTCCTAAGGGCTAATGATGTATGTTAATTTTTTAAAATAAATATGCAGTGTATTAATTTGAGTTCATATACCCAACGGGGATCTAATTAATTATTTTTCCCTGCCTTTACTACTTCCCATTTCAGCAGTATTTAACGTTTTTTATCACGTTTTTTTCATAAAGTTCTCCCCCACTTGATTTATATTGCCCTGCTCTCTCATGGCTTATTTAGTGTCTCACCAACTAAATGTTTACTCAACACCTGACTGGGTCTACCCTCTTTTAAAATTGCAATTCAATGAACCTAAAGCACAACACACAACTATCTCGGCAGGGGTACTACTCAATACCAGCTAGTCCACCTGCACCAACCAACCCGAACAGACGCTAGCCATAGACAACTCTCACTGTACGAGTGCATCCCATCAGGAGAGCAGCCTTGCATACATACAGTACTTATGAGCTGTATTTAAATACCATCGACCCTTGAACAACACAGGCTTGAACTGTGAGGATCCACGTATATGCAGATTTGTTTCAATAAATACGGTACAGAACTGCCATGGTCTTTTCCTTATGATTTTCTTAATAACATTTTCTTTTCTCTAGCTTACTTTATTGTAAGAATACAGTATATGATACACAGAAAATATGTGGTAATCAGCTGTTGATGGTATTGTAAGGCTTTCAGTTGAGAGTGGGCTACTAGCAGTTAGGTTTTGAGAGAGTGAAAAGTTATACATGAATTTTCAGCTGTGTGGGGGGTAGCACCCCCAACCCCCATATTGTTCAAGACTCAACTGTGTATGTGTTAGAAGTATTATATACCCCTAAAATACAACTCGCTTTGTTAGGTTTCTGAGGCAATATCAGTTTCAGTATTTTTCCACCCTAACTACTTCTTTATTTTCTCCCCTTGACTACATACAGTCTGGTTATTGCTGCTACCACACTCATGAAATCGCTTTGGCAAGGATAACCTGAGTGGATTTTTTTTTTTTTTTTAGATCTTTCACTTAGTTGATCACCCCAAGCTTCTAAAATTCCCTCTTTTTTCTAACTGCTTACTTGTTCAGTGACACTTTCTGTTTCCTCAACCGATTCTAGTGTTTTCCATCCTGGAAGTATAGACATTTCCCTCAGTTTGACCTTTGGATCTCTTCTTTCCACTTTCTTCCCTTTGGCAACTTTATTTCACTCCCATAATTTAATATCAAATCTGTCTCTATAGTTCTGATTTCTTTTCCAAGTTCCAGACCTGTATTTTCCAGTATCTTCTGAACAAGCTACAGTAATGATTGCCACTTGGACTCATGACAACATTCTCTTTTCTCTGACAGGAATTGAACAATACAAAGGTGAGGGAAAAAAAGAAAAAGAAAAAGAAGGGCAGAAAATATGGAAAGAACAGGGAAGGAAAAAAATAAATAAGGCTATATGAATCTAGTTTCCTAGACCAAGTGTGAGGTGGAATTGTGAATCTATCATTTCTAAACTGCTGTCAGTTCCTTCAGATCTCTTACAGTGGGGGTACCTCCCCGCACTGAGTGATTAGAATATTTAAAAGTGCAGTTTCCATAGAACGTGCCCCTTAAAGCAAGCCAACTATTTCACTGGGTGCCTTTTCTAATGCTAGGGTTGGCTGATTTAGACTTATTAAGGTGCAGTTTGTGTGTGTATATAGATATATATATATATATATATATATACTGTACTTATTGGGTGATTTGATTAAAGAGGATTTTATTTGTATACAATCTCATTTTATGTTGACTGTAGAATGTGTTAACTCCCACACAAGACATGATTTCTTTAAAATGGCCACCATTTGCTTACTATGTATTGAGAATTCTTAGGATTTTATATGAAATAACTTATCTAATGCTCACAGCAATTTTATGAGGGAAGATGAATTTTTGTATACAGCTGAGGAGATTGACATTCAATTATTTACCCAAGGAGGTGATGTCAATAACTGAACACAGGATGTCCAACTCCAAAATCCATGTGTGTAAGATCTATTCTATACTGCTTCTCATATTATCCTCCTAGATATTCAACTAGTTTCTCAATTTGAAGACCACCAAGAGAAAATTCATCCTTCCCAAAACAACTGATTGTCTCATATATTTTTAGCAGATGGAAAAGAAGGGCATTCGAGTAAAGAAAAGCATGAGCAATGATGTTGAGGTAGGGAAACTCAAGATGCATCAAGTAGTTTCAAGGACTTCAGTGGGTCTACAACTTGGGTTTGTAAGGTCAACTGAAGGTAAACTGTGAAGAGCCTTAAGTACAGGCTAGGAGGCTTTTGTTTGCTTGCTTTTGTTTTTTATTCAGGGTAGATAAAGTTTAGGGATGAGAAAGTATGTCATAATGAAAACCTAAAGTTTAAGGTAAGTTGGTAGTGGTGTACAGAAGTGAAGGGGAGGACAAGAGACAATGAAACTACTTAGGATTCATTTTCAAAAGTTCTGATAGAAGGCAAGAAAGGTCTAGACCAGGGATAGCCAATAGTTTCTTCTTTGCATACCCATTTTAATCAATCCATAGTAGCTACCTAGAACCTGCTATAAAGAACTACTTAATTCTGATTCAGTGGTAACCAGCACCACAGTGTATTAGTCATGACTTCTGCCACTGGAAGAATAAGTCAAGAATGATGGCTTACCCTTTTCTGGAAAACCTTGCCCACTCTACGACTCTGGGAGAGTCACTGCTTAGCCTCTTATCTTTGCCCTCCATCTTTAGTCATTGAAAGACCATTCAAACATTCAAGTTCAAATCTTATCTTCAAGACCAAGTTAGAATGTCACCTTCCCTACTAAGAAATATTTCTCTTTTGAAAACCTAAAGCAATTTTATCTATCCCTCTTTGTGCCACTTACCTCTTCCTTCTTCTATTGTACTAGCCATCGAAGGGCTAGACTGTGAGCCCCTTTTGATAAAATTCATGTCTAACTTATCGGTGTATCTCCCATAATACATAGTATGGTGAAGGCAGTTATGTGTTGAACAACTGAAAGAATAGAGATGAATTCCCAAACTGGCCTAGAACCTAAGCTTTAATATCCAGTCTCTACTAGCCTATGGGATTTTCCATGTGAACACCCATTTCTATAAAGGACATGCCTAAACTTAAATATCTTATCTACCTGCCAAAATAATTCTCATTCCAAACTTCCCTCTCTCTGTTTTTTTCCTAATTACCTACATTTAAAATCTTGATTCATCTTCATGTCTCCCTTTTTCTTTGGCTGTTGCATCCAGTTACCAAATCTTTTCTCCTTTGAAGATTCTTCTCAATCCTCTCAATTTGTTCAAATTCTGCCCATTTTCAGGGCCCAGGCCTACTCTCTCCTCATTTTATATAACTCTCCTTTATTGATTATTCCAGCCAAATGTGTTTCAAATTTGAAACACTAAATCCTTACGTTATTTAGCAATTAATCCAACTTTGGATTTAGCAATTAAAGCAACTTTGTGACATCTCTTATTTTTTAAAAATAGTTTTTATGTTATCCACTGAACGATCTATGTGTCTATATTTCATTTATATACCTCATTTATATCTCAAAGTTATATATGAACTCCTTGAGGGCAGAGACAATGTGTTCCTCGTTGGTGTATTCTAAAAAGTTTCTTTCACAGTACTATGCACTTAATAGGTACTCAATATATTTGTTGAATAACTAGTAAAACCCAATTACAAGAATACATATTTTTCCTATAAAAAATATATGCAAGTTTAAGTAACTATTTACATACAATTTCCCTTGATCCAGAAAGATGTTGAAGTAGACTAACACACGATGTTTTAAAAAAAGTGTTACTTTAACTCACCGTGTGTATGTAATTAATATCAGACCTCATGTTTCAAGCTGATGGAGTTTGTATATTTACATATTCATTCAGAAAACATTAACTGAGTGCCAACTTTGGCACAGCACCCTCAAGTTTCTGTGTTAAGAATCAAAATATTAATAAGATATCACCCCTTCCTTTATGAGTGTGAACAAAACGTATATGAATAAAATACATAAGATACGCATATAAACACATGTTCAAGTAGGCATATACATATTTAAATTGACATAAATTACATAAAGATCAATAGTCTAAGGAAAAGTTTAAAAAGGAGGTAATTTAGTACGACTCTACCCATGAAACAACTAAAAAAATATGTTGTAGTCAAAGCCACTTTTATGAAAGCCTGGAGATCTGACTAATCATTTTCTCAGGTCCTGAGGACTCTCCGGGAGCATACTCACTGGGCAGCTCTCCACGTTGGTAGGTCGGTGAGGGATAATAAAGGGTAGGACATCCAACCACCCAGGGCAGGCCTCGGGGGTGTGGCTCTGATTTTTGCAACTGGTCAGCACCACAAAGTAGTGCGTTGGGATGGGAACAGTAGTGTTCTCCATATATCTAAAAACACAATGGAAAAGATTTCATGTTAGTATACTTTCGCTTCTAAAACTTCTAAATGTCATTATACATTTTTTAAAGAAATGCTAAAGTAAAAATACAGTCAAAGAAAGCAAATGAATAGAAAGAACAAAATCCTATCACATATTTTTACAGTTCCATGAGCCAGATCAGAGCTTTACAGAAGTCCAAACTTGGTCATTATAATGCTATGGGAACATATGAGAATACAAAGAAAAACAGACCATGACATTATGCCTCCTGTGTTTCCTAGTTTTGTTGACTTTATATTTTATAGTGACGATTTGCAATAGAGCAAATCGGGACTGGAAACAAGCCCCAATGCCAACTCTAGCTGAGCACTTCTGCTAGATGTCTGGGTGGGTGCTAATCCTCTCACATTCTGTGACTTGTTAAGTTTCCTCAACTTTAATATGGAGGTGACCACTACTACCAACTTCACAGGGGGGACAAGGGGATAAATCCATATAACTGATATGACAGTCCTTTAGTTTTAGATAATGAACATGAAAGTGCTTTTAAAAGTTTTAAGTGCAAAATAAGGGTAGGCTATTATGACGAGCCCAGTAAAAGAAATATGACTGCTATAAGCAGTGATAGGACTGTGATCTTAGGATTTCTACATGCACTCAGAGGGTTTGTATCCTGGCTTTCCCACTTATTAGCTGTGGAACATAGACCAGATACTTCACCTCTCTGTACCTCAGTTTCTCCATCTCTATATGGGCACTAACAGCATCTAACATAGGAATGTTTTGTGGACTAAATGAAGTGTATGTGTTTAGAAAAGTACTTAGCACGTGGTAGAGTGCTATCAAAGTGTTTGCTAGGATTATTAAATGGTAAAATATAGGATTAATAAGCACTAAAATAAAGACAAGGCAAATGAAATGGAAAAAGGCCACACACTGAGTTGTCACAAATGTTACTCTATCAAAAGGTAGAGGTAGAAACTGTTGCTTTATGCAATCTAGGCTCAGATAGCACGGTTATTTAGTTTGGCCCTTCATACACTTTGCTAATAAAGAGAAATAATGAATAAGACTAAAACTCTCTATTCCTGTGTGCTGCATTCAAAGGTAATTCTTAGCAACATATTATGACCAGGTTTAGTACAAAGATATACAAGTTAATAGGACTGGTTTTCTAGAGGAAGCCTCTACCCTCTCCTGGGAGATATTTTATGAATCATCCACTATTGGACAATATTGTGAATCATCACTGCTTGATTTTTTTAAATTAATTGCCGGACTGGCTCTATATTTACTGATAGTACAGTGAGTCTTATCTCTTTAACTTTTACAAAATCACATTTTCCCTGTGCCCATTTGCTTAGAAATTTTCTAAATAAAAATTTTGCCGAACTTTTCCTCAACATTTTTTCTTTGCCCATTAGTTTAAATTTTTGCCATATAAAATTTTTGCAACAATTTTAGGCTAGTTGAAAATAGTCAATGATAGCATCTCTACATAAATATATTGTGTGATATTTAGAATATTAAGCTTTTATTTAGAGTACTGAGATTTCCCCTCATGATACCCTATTGCTAAATCAAAAAGTCTATTTGTTTTCAAATTACTTACCCTGTAATTTCATTTGGAGCATCAAAATGACCATCATAATTATAATCAAATACTGGCCCACTAACCACATTTACTCCATTTCTTTCCATGGCATGTTTCACAAGAAGAACACTGTGGAAGTAATCCCACATTTCTAAAAATAATAGAATAAGACGTTAAAAATATCTATCTTTATTGAACATGGAAATATTTTCTATAATAGAGAGGTACATTTAAATAGCGTCAAGTTCTGCTTCGATAATTGTCAGTGGTGATTAGGTAAATTCTGCAAAATAGCCCATGTAACAAAAATAGTCACATTGATGGTACTTCCTTTTGCTGATGTAGTTGCAGTCTTGATATTACAGTAAAATGTTTCCAAATTCCTTCCTAATGCTGAGGTGCTTTGGGGACAGTGATATTCAAACAACAGTCAGAACATACATACTGCTTTATTAATTATGATTCTAGGGACAAACACCTTTCACTCACTTATGGTAAGTGTCAGTAAAATTTTGTTTTGTGAATAACTATTTAGAGCTAAATTAGGATTAAAAACAAATTATTGAAGTTCTAGTCACAAGGTACCCAAAGTTGAAGTAAGTTAAAAAAAAAAAAAACTATGTCAGAGATCCTTCCTATTTCTAAATTTAAAGCATTAGAGCATAATGACTCAATATCAGAGACAAATTGCAAAAAAAAAAAAAGATGCATTTAGTTTATAAGTTCATAAAGTCACTTAAGTATTTTTAAATTAATAATCTAAATGTATACTTACCTTTAAATGCTTTATACATAGGGACCAAATTACTTGTGATTAAAGCATCATATCGACTGTCAGAAGTTCTATTGTTTGCTGCAAAACAAATGGATTTGATTAACTCTAGCCAGAAGAGAAAATATAACATACTACATAATAAGCAAAGTAGTACTACATACTAATGAAAATTTATTAGCAGTCAAAACACAGGGATACTGAGTACTCTCCAGTAGAGGTTATCAACAATCCTGACAGCTTTATGCATTTGATACCTATAGGTTGAATGGTGACCCTGGAAAAGATATGTCCAAGTCCTAAACCCCCTGTACCTCTGAATGTGATATATAGGAAAATTGGGTCTTTGCAGATATAATTGAGTTAAGGATCTCAAGATGAGATTATCCTGGATTTAGAGTAGGCTGGTGTTCTTATAAAAAAAGAGAGAGGAGGTTCAGGAAAGGAGAGATTCAGGCGAGAAGTCACTGTGAAGACATAGGCAAAGGTTGGAGTGATGTAGCCATAAACCAAGCGATGCCTGGAGCCCCCAGAAGCTGGAAGAGGTAAAGAAGGATTCTCCCCTAGATTCTCTCCTTCAAAGGGAGCATGGCCCAGCCAACATCTTGATTTTGCACTTCTGGTCTCTACATCTGTGAAAAAATACATTTCTATTGTTTTAAGCCACCAGGTTTGTGGTAATCTGTTATAAGAGCCCTAGAAAATAAGCACTGTACCAGTATGCATGCATAGTTATTGAATGTGCACAAAATAATAATGCTGCTATAAATAACCCTTCCAAAATCAAATTTCCCTAAGAAAGTGAGTTTTAACTCGATAAAGACTGCTGAGGACACCACATACGATTGGTTTGGAGGACTCCTGGATGTGCTGTCTAGCACAGTGAGTGCTGGAGCAAAGTGCTCTGTCCCTCTGTGCTTCATTGTCTCATGACATCTATTATCATGGAAGTATCATGAGGATTAAAAAAGCTACAAGCCCGGGGCACCTGGGTGGCTCAGTTGGTTAAGTGACTGCCTTCGGCTCAGGTCATGATCCTGGAGTCCCCGGATCAAGTCCCACATCGGGGTCCCCGCTCAGCGGGGAGTCTGCTTCTCCCTCTGACCCTACCCCTGCTCGTGCTCTCTCTATCTCATTCTCTCTCTCAAATAAATAAATAAAAAATCTTAAAAAAAAAAAGCTACAAGCCTATAAATGTTTATTATAATGGTTTTTATATTTAAACTATACTTGGGTATGCTAATATTTAAATGAAAGGCCAATGGATGGGTGCCAAAAAGCAAGGAAAAACAAGTTGTTGGGGTTTTTTGTTTTTCCTTAAAATTTCACGTTATTCACAGTCCTCAGAACCCTTAGAAGCTTTTTCTACTTTTTAAATTAAGCCCTGAAAGTTGGGATAGCAAACCATATAGTCTTACCTCCTTTTCAGAGAAAAATAAGATGAGCTTATAATGGAATTTCCAAAACAGTGGAGAGTTAGCAAAGAGTTTCATTTCATCCTTAAGATTTTTTGAGACAAGTTGTTTAGTTATTAATTTCATTTCCTTGTCGAGGCATTTATATTATCAACCAATGCCTTACGGCTCAACAGATACAATTTTATACATCAATTAAAAATTATTAATAAAATATTGCAACTACTTAAGGTTCATCCTAGCATTTGCATTGATGTGCTACTTGTTTTCATGAAGGATTTTTTTACCCCACTCTTAAGAACCCCTAAATTATAAATCTCTAAATTGACCTCTTTAGGTCATGGCTTCCAGAAAAATGAAGCCAAATATCAGGAGCAAACCCATTCCCAGAAGCTGAAATTTTTGAAAATCTCATGAGTGAGTTAATAAAAATGACATTTCCTGCTGAATAGAGAAGAGATTTGAGTTTAGAAAAATGACCCTGGCTTTTGCATGTTCTCAAGAGAGATGCTTTCTAAAAAACAAACAAACAAACAAACAAACCTGAAAACCAACAAACAAAAAAACGTAAAGTTCATTCAGCGGCTTCACCCACGGTGTGACATGGTTGGGCGTGAGCATGCTCTGTGTGCGACAGGCCCGAATTCCAGCCTGACTCCTCGCCACGAGCACAGCTGCGTGCTCCGTGCAGGCCCTCGCTTGGGTGGCAGCCAGAAACAAAAATGTTTTTTTGGACTCTTTGCGTCCCTCTCCAAGGAATCTTCAGTTTTAAAATTAAACTTAAACCTGCCGAACTCTCTGAACATCTGGGCCAGATTAGCGCTGATGTTTGGTTTGCACTGCAAAATTTATTAGTCTTTATTATAGCGGTTGTGCTGCTTCAAGTCAGCCCACAGCATCTGAAGCCTCCTGGGCAGCTAGTCCGGCCCAAGCAGGTAGTTTCGGCAGGGAGCGTATGTTTAAGGCACATGCCCACATCCAGCTGATGAGGGCTTTCTAAGTCGCTGCCCTAAAAAAGAGTTCTACTAACCAGGAGGATAGAGGAAGCCGTGGGTGATATTCTCGTCTGCTAAATAAAAGGAACAGTTTTGGCTTTCAGAAGGAGCAACCCTGACATCAGCCCGTAGACAGTCTGGGACAGTGGGAGGAAGAGGCGATGTGTCTCCCTGTTGAAAGAAAGAAAAAGAGGGAAAAAAAAAAAGTTACACCCACAGTTGTGGCTAAACCCATCACCTTATATGGTTTGTAACTTCCCTAGAATGTTTTTCATTTAACCTTTTCCTATTTTCTTAGTGAATCAGGTCTACCCAAGCAATGGAAATGGATGTCTTCAGCAATGTTTTTTTCTGTGGTTCCCTTCTGGTTAGGGACACTTGGAGGGCAAATCAAATACATCTTGGAAAGGAATATTTGCAGAATAAAAGTGAAATGAGAGCCAACAAATAACGGGAGCTACTACTAAAAAACAAAATTCTTTTTAGGATCTAACGTTTAGGTGGATATATATATGGTGTATTTATAAGTAAATATTGAAAATAAAATAAAAACATTTCATTTTAAAAATACACATACAAACTAAGGATATTTTTCTTCAGTTGGGCAATCTGAGATTAATTCAAAGAAGCTACAGTTGCCTGGACTTACTTGGGGACTTAAGAAAATTGGTAGCTGTGCTTCATTTATCATGTAATATAGGAATATATTTTTTGCAATTTTCTTTGTAACTTTTATTTATTTATTTAAAGATTTTATTTGAGAGAGAGAGAGCACAAACAGGTGGAGCGGCAGAGGCAGAGGGAAAAGCAGACTCCCTGCTGAGCAGAGAGCCCGGAGTGGGGCTCAATCCCAGGAGCCCGGAATCATGACCCGAGCCGAAGGCAGATGCTTCACCGACTGAGCCACCCAGTGGTTATTTAAAGACTAATACAATAACTTATCCACTAGCAGGCATCTTATAAATATGCTGCCTAACCCAAGTGTTTAAGGTAATACAGTATTAAATCATCATTATATTTCAATTAGCATATAATCATGAGTCAGTAATTTGCCATTCATTTCATTTTTTTCAGATTTTGATTCATATACCACTACTGCCCACAATGTATATATTTCTTAACAACAAAAAAAGAAGGTTAAATTAAATTATAATGTCCTTCCCCTATTCACTGCATTGTGCTAAAAGCGAAAATTAGCTGTGGTGTCCAAAATGTATGTAGTGATCATTTTATAATATATACATGTATGAAATCATCACACTGTACACTTTAAGCTTATATAATGTTTTATGCCAATTATATCTCAATAAAGCTGGAGGAAAATAAAATGTAGAAGATCAATTCACAAAGAAAAAGGCAAAAAACGCTGTGCACTATATTCATAGGCAGGAGAGAACCATGATGAGGTATAGAATAGGTAGGAGATGAAGATGAGTGAAGTCTAAGGAAAGCCAACCAGAGAAGGTACTCCCCAACAGACTACAACACTCCAGTTGGAAAACACTATAAAGAAGTTGAATAGACTCCTCAACTAGATTGAACACATTTATCTCTGCTCCCTCCTGAAATCCCATTAAAAGAACATTAATGGTGAAAGCACATAATGGATAATAAGAAATTTTCAGAAGCTGGAGATCAGATCAACATCTGTTTACTATTGTAACATGGCTTAGTAGACCAATTATATACTGACAACCAAAAGCCATGATTGGGGAAAGCACAAAGAAGTGGATTCCAAAACCCAAGGGTAGAACTTGGAGTCTCCTAAGGACGGGTAATGTACATAGGGCCAGAGAGAAGACGACAGGTTGAAAGTCTGTAAAAGAGGCTAGATAGAAAGTTTACTCACTGGAGAGGTTGAACTGGAGGAATGTTCAGACTGAAGGACACAAAACAGCCCAGACAGCAGGTGCATCATATTGAAAGCAATGGGATTAAATAAAAATCCATATATGAATGGTAAGACTCCCCCCAGTCTCACTGCTCACATGAAGGCTGCCCAATTTTATATGCTGGGTGTATAATTATTAGATTAAAAGTGTCCTTTCTTTGGGATACAAAGCAGCCAAAAGGAAAACTAGATGCTTACAATTAGGAATCCCCAACAAAATGGCTGGTTCTTATCCTGATCAACCTATAGTGAAGTCCACCAGCTGGCCAGCCCCCAGCCACACAGCTTAGTGACTGTCCCTTAACATATAAAATTATAACCAAAGATCACCAAACATTTTCTCGGGGTAGAGGAGGAACCAAGATAAAAAAGAGACAATGCAGAGAGAGAAGAAAACTTGCTCAAGATGAGAGTATATATGTTATCCATATAGGAAGAAGAGAAAGCAGTAGAAAAGCAGAAAGAGCTCCTGGGATTTAAAAAAGAATATGACAACAGAAATAAAATATTCAATAAGATTTATAAGATGAAGTTGCAAATATCTCCGAAAAAGTAAAATTAAAGACAAAAGATGGAAAAAATTAGGGAACATATAAAAAACATTAGAGAATCAGTGCAGGAAACTTTATATCCTATTAGTTTGAAGAAAAATTATCTCTAAAATTCTAAAGCTAAACCATCAAGTAAGTGTATAGATGGAATAAGAATCTTTTAAGATACATAAAGTCTCAAAAATATACCTTTCCTTCTTCCTTTCTCAGGAAGTTCCTGAGTGATAGAACTCGCCAAACCAAAAAATAAATCAAGAAATATGAAGATATTTGTGTTAGAGGCAGTGGATTAGCTCTCACCATTCATTCCACTCTCCTCATGGCAGACACCGGAGAGCTAAAAACATTTCTTTATATCCTTTCAGAAACACACCAGAGCAAACAGTTCTGAATAACCAGGTTTCTTCATTTGACATAAAGGGGCATGTAAAGATGTCATAAAATGGGAGAACCAACAATATCGATTATCAGCCCCATAGACAACCAGAATCTCGTGAGTTCATGTTTCCTATCACATGTCTTTATCATTTTACTCTAAAACATCACGTTTTGTACATTTTACTTGAAGAAATGTACAATACATAAATATAGCCATGGATGTATTTTCTGTAATGGAAGGAAGATGAAATGCCTATACTCAACAGTTAAAATTATAAAAATGGGGACACCTGGGTGGTTCAGTTGGTTGAGCGTCTGCCTTCAGCTCAGGTCATGATCCCAGGGTCCTGGGATCGAGTCCTGAGTCGGGCTCCTCACTCAGCGGGGAGCCTGCTTCTCCCTCTGCCTGCCACTCCCCCTGCTTGTTCTCTCTCTCTCTCTCTCTGAAAAATAAATAAATAAAATCTTTTAAAAATAAATAAATGTTAAAAATTATAAAAATGTTAAGGAAGGAAGGATACTGTAATTTTTCATGAGGCCGCAGCTATAGAAGTTATACTCACATAACAGTTAGGCAAAAATGTTTACTATTTTCTCAAAGTAGTATAGACTTGGAGTTGGGGGACATGGATCAGGATGGCTTTAGCCAGAAAGTGCTAAAAAAAAGTTATGCTTTTTTTTTGTTTACTGAAAATCTTGCTTCTTACATACCAAACTTGAACCCCTAATATAAGTGCATCGAGACAAGGAAAGACAGGATGTGGCCTTCTTTAGAAAGGGGAGATTATGCAATAGGCAGCCCTCTAGAAGGATGGAGGGGAGGTGTGATCACGTCACTTCTGAGTCCTGGGCTCCTGAGAGAAGGCACAGCGAACCATCCCCCCACCTCCACACATAGAAACAGCTTCAACCCTGCTAGCTCTTCTTTAGAGTTTTTTAAGCCAGGGGATAGAAAGTCAGGAAAACAATAAATAGAACTCAGACACTCAGATAAAATCTGAACTCCCTAGCTCTCAAAACTCTTCAAGAGAGGTAGATGATGAGCATAGACAGGAAAGCAAGATGCTTTCATTTCTAGTCTGGCATGGGGTTAAAATAAAACTTGAACAGTGGATAAAATTATTTTTATTGAAGTCATAGACTCTCTTTACCTGTAGGCTGAACATAAAAGCTAAACTTATTTATTTGAAGATTGGATTGTTACCATCTGATCTTATGGTAAGGATAATCACTATATATTTTTAAAATTATTATTTTTCTGGACGTGGTTTTTTTCTTTAGGGAAAAATATTTCTTATAGTTCCAAAAAAATGTTTCCGATACATAATAATGTTCCTAGTTTTTTAAAGAATCATTAAACATGATTGGGCCATGATTTATAATATTAGCGCTGATAAGCTTTTGAAACAAAAAAAGGCTATTCAAAAATCCAGTGATATGGGACGTATATACACATATAGATCAAGAGAGAGGGAAACATTCTTCAAGTGCGCTAGATTTTCTTCTCTGAAAAAGTGTTTTGATTTACATTAAATTTATAAGGTATATATTCTAAAACATAATCGCAATTTTTGCTCTTAATTTCAATTTTGCACCCAGCAACAGAAAAAGCAGCTCACGTAGTCCTACTCGATGGGCCCAGAAGCGAAACCCATATACAGTCTAATCAACCCTAATAGTTTTGAAGCTGTTGTTGCAGGAGCACGATTTCAAATCACAGCTCCTTCTCCAGAACTCTTCTGAGATAACAATAACAACAACAAAAATTAGAAAACCCACCAAAACCACAGAAAAACAAAAGCTCCATAAAACTTAAAGGCACAAGCCAATTGGGCCCATGCTCCAAAAAGTGCTTATTTAAAGTCTGATTTTTCAAACACAGGGCTGATTTACAGCATTTTTATGTGAATCTCAAAACATCCTTGTATGTAATTTTCTTGAACCACAACATACTAACAGAGTAATTTCTGAATTAGAAAGCAGAAAATTGCTAGAATTCCATCCTGTCACATGGAGGGAGAAATACACAAGTAGTTCTGTGGGATCAGTGAAAGGACAGGAACTTTTGGTAACAAAGAAGCTAGTTTTAAAACAATAACAAAAAAGAATTGTACTAAACTCCTGGTCTGAGCCCACTTAAAATCTCTCTGCTTCTGGTTTCTGCTAAAGCTCATATAAATTCAGGAATGCAAGACAGAAGGGGAAAGTATTAAAAACATAAATATTCCCCTCAACTCCACACAATCCCTGATACCTGGACTTTTCCAAATAGAGAATTGAATGCTAAGACTGGCCTTGAATATACTGCCCTTCTCAATACCACAAACAGGAATTATTTAAAGGAATAAATAACTTCACATTGTTGTTCCACAGTGTGTTGAAGAAAGTCACAGACTGGACATTTTGCATAATAGGAAAGTGATGTTGTCATTAACCATACACATGAACTCAGGTAACAGCTGGTAAAAGATTTGCCCACATTGGGAAACAACATCAATGCTCTCCTACCGCGGGCCACAATTAAACCATTGTCAGCAGCAGAGTTGGTGCTCAGAACACACAAAGCTTCAATTAATAGTGGGAAAATATGCTTATTTTTCTCCAGAAATCTTGAATTAGAACAAGAAGAGTAAATAAACCAGATACAATCAATCACTTCCTGGCCATAAAAAGTGGAGTATCTATACTCTTAGCAAGAACAGTAATAGGTGGAGGTTTATCATCAGAGTCTTTGGATCTAAGACATCAAGATTATCTTGACAAGAACAGCTTCCTGATTGTTTATTTACTCTTCTAATTGAAAGTACCACTTTCTCCTTAAGTCTTTTAAAATAATGGTTGGGATTAATTTAGCCAATGCATTCATTCAGGTAACATTTACTGGGCAGCTCTATTGTGCTGGGATACATTAAATAGAACCATCCCTGCCCCGAAGGGATGTTTTGACTGATTTTTGGCAGACTTTGATTTTTGCTTTCATTTATGTTTCCCTGGTTGCTAATGAGGTTCAATTGCTTGGCTCATAGTCATTGCCCATTTATTAACGAAGATGTTTGCCATTCTCTTGGTTAGTAGAAGAAATTTATTAGCTATTCTGGATCCTAATTACCATTCTGGATACTCATCTCTTGTTTCTTATATACAATGCAAATACTGTCTCGTCCATAACTGTCTTTTTGTCACCCATTACATTAATATAGTCAAATTAGTCAATTTCCTCTGTATTTTTGTTGTTGTTGTTCCTGTGTCCCAAGAAATCCTTCTCTATCCCAAAGTCATAAAGATATACACAAAGGAAAATATGAATTTGCTGTTCACATTTAGGTCCATAAATCCACCAGCAATTTAATTTTGTATATGGTGTGAGATAGACATCTGACATTTTCTTTCTTTTGGTAGCCAAATGTCCCAAGGTCACTTATCAAAAGAGAGATTGCCAGACAATGAAAAAGGAAGAGAATTTCAACAGTTGGATTCTCAACCCCAGCCTGGAGAGATGTGACGTAACACATCTACACCTGTAAGTCTAGCCTGACGGATTAGAGTGCTTCAGGGATGAATTACTTCTCACTCACATTGTGTTCCTTGTGCCTAACATAACACACAGCAGATGGTAAAGTATTTGTTAAACAATCAAATAAATATAAAGCCCTTTATAATCTAGTTAGCATCACCTTCTAGGTGCACCCACCACGTACGTAGGATAGACAAAATAGTGTGCTTCTGTATTTCGTGTTGTTTCTCTTGGAAATCTTCTTTTCTACCTGCCTTACCAATTGGCCTGTGAACACCTTTTAATTTCTCCAGGCAAAACACAACGTGTTCTCTTTTGCACACACACAGCACCTATAAATACCTTTAAGAAATACCTGGGACATTGTCTTACAAGACACAGACCGGTGAACTCCCTTTGGGATCTCTACTGAAAATCAAAAGTCAACTCTTAGAATATTCAAGAACTACAAATTTTTTCCAGCCTTCATGGCTCAATGGACACAGGAACTCACTGGTTTCGGTACTGTATAGGAGCTCCACATGGGCATCTTGATAGCTTTTCCAAATCCACTGACATATTCCCTGTGATAGAGAAGACAGTGTTCCTTGTTCTTCTGCATAACCCTGGGCCTCCCAAATGGCAAATTTAGTTTCTCCGTCGCTGTTACTAAAACGAAAATAACATAAAATAAAAATGTTGGTAAAATTAGCGAATGTTTCTTTCTGTGCATAAAATTATCATCTGGTGGTTTATTACATACCAGTTACTGTGATAATTACTTTACATACTTAACCTCCTAATTCTTACAACTCTGAAGCAAGTGTTATTTTCCATTCTACATATTACAAAACTAGGGTTTAGAAAAGTAATTTGGCCAAGCAGCTAACAGATCACAGGACGTATTTGAAGAGCTACAACCTCAAAACCAAAAGGACATACTTTGTAACAAAGATGACCTACCTTAATAATTATCATATGAATGATTTTGCAATTTTATAAAGAAAGTATGCCCTAATGTATTTATTTATTTTTATTTGCCTATTATTATATTCTAAAAATCCATCAATTATTGATAGTTTAAAAACCTACAAGGTATTCATGCCATGCAGTAACACTCAACAGATTATAAAAAGATTATCAACCAACCAAGACATTTACTAAACTCTTATTGTGTGCCAGGCACTATTCTAAGTGCACACATATATTAACTCATTTAATTGTCACAAAAACTCTACAAAGAAGGTATCCCCATTTTAAAATCATGAAACAGGCCTAGTGAGTTTAACACGAGAATACTTAAAAGATAATAGGTAATAATAATAATGGTTTTGTGGGGTTTTTTCTTCCTGTATATTGGCAATACAATCTTTATGTTCAAAAGCCTCTGGGAGCTTATTTTAAAGAATCCCAAAAAGGCAATATTGTGTTTTGTTAGGCCTAAACACCAAAGACTTGACATGTTTTCTATTGACTTACTTTCATCTTGAGAGAGATTTAGCATTTGATTCACATGTTCTAGAGAAGGATTCTGCAAGACAACATGGGGAAAAGAGAAAGTAAGTTGAAGTGATTAAGACATGTATGTAAAAGGTGGTCAGGATTATTTCTGCAGTAATACCCTAATATTTTACTACTCAACAAAGAAGCCAAACTAACTTGAGTTTAAATTCCAATTCCGCCACTTGCTCAGAAATATAAAGATCCTACTACTGCTTGGGATACTCTATGTGGGAGTTGACAAAGATAACAACCGATAATGGGACAAAGCACTGTGACCACAGCTAGAATCAAGTACTAAACTGGAATGACAACATCCCTCAGTTTCTCAGGCTTTAGTATGAGTACAACTCACTTGAGGGTCTTGTTAAAATTCAAATTCTGATTAGTAATCCTGAGCCCAGTAGGGCCTCAGATTCTGGATCTCTGACCAGCTTGCAAGTGAGGCAGATGCTGTTCCTGTGACCACACTTTGAACAGCCAAGTGCATTCTTTACAAAGAAGAATTTGGAGGTTTGCAGTCAGGTAGATCAAATTTCTGTGACCTTGGACAGTTTACTTAACTTCTCAGACTCTTCTTTGTTCCTCAAATGGAGACAAAAACGCCTACGTTGTAATGTTTATTATTATTATTATTATTATTGTTGTTGTTATTATTATTATTTTAAATGGAGGTTCCATTCAGGTAAGCTGTAGGTAAGAAACCAACACCCCTACTCTGATCCAGGCTGTGGATTTGATTTTTATTGGAAATCTTGACCGGACTTTTGTCCTTTAAAGGCTCTTTTGGTCAGCATTTATTTATATACTTATTGATCTATGTGGTGTAATGTTGTTTTGAGGATTAGAGAAAGTCAAGTCTTTGCTGACTCCTGGCTATAAAGAATAATTCTTCCCAGAGGCAGCAGGTACTTATTTAGCTCTACAACATTTTGAACTTGGCATCAAATGCACCTTGACATTGGTTTTAACCTGATGGACTCCTGACAACTGGGCTCCAATTCCATCCTGAAATCCCAGCCCCCATCCCTGTGCTCTAGTTCTCACAGGTAGGGTTGGTGCTTGCGTTCTGAGCTCCTGCTCTGACTCCTTGCCTTTTGGGGGTGGGGGAACTCCTAGCGCTGGAGTCTCACCTTCCTGAGAGTCTCTTGGGGTCTGAAGCCAAGCTCCTGAGCTCAGCCAAGTGCCCGACCCACTAAAAAGACCTGTAGGAGGTCCTGTAGCTGTAAGAGGAAGGAAATCAAAGAGAGCTCCAAGATTCTACTGTGTTGAATTGTTAAGGACACTTAGCTCACAAGGGAATTGATGACGTCCAAACAGTGCTTTCCAGTTTACAAAGCATATTCACATACTTAATCTTACAATGCGTCTCTCATCTCCAGACAAGTTTCAGAGAAACCACATACATCTACTTAGTAAATATCTGAACTAGAACACAAACCTGGGGGTCAGCTACCCCGGTTATAACCCTGGTTATAGATTAACTTGCCCCTTTACATTCTTATGGATGTGTAAAGTTATTACTTACGTTTTGTAGCTCAGGGCATGAACAACTTAGAGCATCTGTGGGCAATGGAACAGTAAAGCCACAAAGAGAAAACTTTGACACTTCCTCTGCATGGGTTGGCTCATAAAAAGGTACCTTCAGAAGATGGTTTAAACTACCATGGGTGCCATTGTTTGGTGCTGGTTGAATGTGTAGAAGATCTGTGTTTAAAAATAAATTCAAAGTAGTTTTAAATTAAAAGGCAACAATATCTATCTCACAGATGGAAGAAAACAAAACTTCCTTGAATAAATTCTGCTATAACACGATCTTGTACTGCATATGTCTTCAGGTTAGTGTCTCTTCCCCCAGGGATTTTTTTTTTTTTTTTTTTGGAGAGGGAGAGAGAGTGGTGGGGGGCAGAGGGAGAGGGAGAATCCCAAGTAGACTCCCCACTGAGCACAGAGCCCAATGTAAAGCTCCATCCCGCTACCCTGAAATCATGACGTGGGCCGAAACCAAGAGTCCAACACTTAACCTACTGAGCCACCCAGGCGCATACACTCCCCCCCACCCCCCCTTCTAGGATTTCTATCATTTCCTCTTTCTAGACAATGGGAACATTTGTTATAGAAGCTACACGCTCTTTCAGGAACTGTTTCTGCTCCTCCAGAGAAAAGTATCATTACTTAAATGATCACTTTGTTCCTTAAGCATATCCTGGTTTTCTAGCATAAAAAGCTATACTTTTACCAAAAATAATTTTGAAGAAGTTAATTTACAATCTTACTTATAGTATATTTACTTAGTTTTATACGAAACTTCTTTAAGGACAGATACCTTTAAAAAATTAAACTCATAAATTTTGTGTAATATTTAGATAACTTTTTCTATTTTTTTCCTACAACAATACAATATACAGATATTTTACAAACATAGTCTTTTTTTTTTTTTTTAAAGATTTTATTTATTTGCCAGAGAGAGACACAGCGAGAGAGGGAGCACAAGCAGGGGGAGTGGGAGAGGGAGAAGCGGGCCTCCCGCCGAGCAGGGAGCCCGATGCGGGGCTCGATCCCAGGACCCCGGGATCATGACCTGAGCCGAAGGCAGACGCTCAACGACTGAGCCACCCAGGCGCCCCCACAAACATAGTCTTTTAAGTGGCTCCTGCTGAATACCACCAAATAGATCTCTCTTAGAACTGAAATTCTATCTGGTTCCTTCTAAGCCTCCCCGCAAAGGGCCAGCGTCCCTGACCACAAACTTCAGCTTGGGAACCAAGAGCCAAAGTTGTTAAGGCTACAACACATTATTTTCAAATGGATACTCTTTGGTTTCTAAGTCATATTCAATCACCACAGGCCTTTGGCAAGATTAGGAATGACAATTGTGAATGTATTTACGTCAGAATTCCTAAAGCTCAAGGTGAAATGACAACTTACCCATTGCCTTGCCGAGATAAATGATTTATTAGTACAATGCTCTGAAGTAAGCTGTAGGCACAAAAGTAGAGGAGATCCCCTAAAACTCTAATTCTTTAAGTTTTGTTTTTTTTTTTAAACAGTAAGTGTAATTCGAAAGTGTAAATCCAAAAAGGCCTTTTATCATCCTTTTATGCCAGAAGCTTTTTCTCTGTAATTACAAGAAAATACTTGTGCTTTTAGGGGTCTTTTCCTGCTTTGAAAAGTTAGAAATGTAATTTTATTTATCTAAGTTTTACAAAGCTTTCAAATAGTAACTAACTGATAGAAAAGCTGGTTTCCTGAGATCTAAATCATTCCCAGCGAATAGAAAGATTCACCCTTATTGCTGAATAATTCTAAATGATGATTCATTCTCATCTTCTCTACTTTCTGTCTTCTTAGGGCAAAGCATCCATTTCTGGGATTCAGTTTATTACCAATTTCAAAATACATATTTTTAAAACTGTATCCACATTTTGATGTTAAATTTATATAGATATACTCACCACACATTAGGTTATAGATTTCAATATTTTCAAATGGCTCAATTTCAGTCTTCTCTTTAAAACTCGGTCCATGTGCCAAGAAGATAGCCTAGGTGGTAATAGTCCTACTGTTACTAGATGTCATCTAAACTCAAAAACAGATATTGGAAGAGACATTTTCCTTCTGTCCCAGCTCTCCAATTGTGTCTGAGGCTATTGTAAGGATTTCTTTTCAGATCTGAAAATGATTTTTATATCATTTGCATCTATGATTGAGATTCCAACCATCCCAGTCAAATATAATCTATATTGTATTTACTTTTGCTAAATGTACCTGCTTCCACAGTACTTTGTATGTCAACAGACCAGGAGAAACAAGCCACAATGGACAACCAGCATCAACACAGTTCTACCATAGCTAGACAGTATAAATTAGAAATTCATCCAATAACATCAGATATTCTTTTCACAATCCTTTCATATCATTGTTCAAATATGTTAATACGTGACAAAAACCGTTTAAGTCTCTAAACACTAAATTTTTTTTACACCTTATACTAACCCACTGATTTCTCAAATATATCTCCCCTTTACTTTTAGGATGAAGAAACCTAAATACTTTTATTTACATTTAATTAATTCATGTGAAATATATTATTAATAACACATCGAATATTTTCAGATTGTAAATAACTAGAATAAAAGTGTCAAATATAGGGCGCCTGGGTGGCTCAGTTGGTTAAGCGACTGCCTTCGACTCAGGTCATGATCCTGGAGTCCCGGGATCGAGTCCCACATCGGGCTCCCTGCTCAGTGGGGGGTCTGCTTCCCCCTCTGCCCTCTTCCCTCTCGTGCTCTCTGTCTCTCATTCTCTCTCTCTCTCAAATAAATAAAGAAAATCTTTAAAAAAAAAAAAGTGTCAAATATAAATAAACAATTATTTTTTTGATAACAGGGCCAGATAGATAGATAGATAGATAGATAATCTTTTTTTCCAAGATAATTAGCAAAGAACTGGGGGCATAAGTTTTCGTTATAGTAATTAACTTAATTATCAAATACTACTGTATTTAACAGAGAAGCACTCTGTCTCCAGAGACTTATCAAATGTTTACAAAGATCTATAGCTCATCATGACAATGTTAAAAGCCAGTATATCCAGGGCGCCTGGGTGGCTCAGTCGGTTGAGCGACTGCCTTCAGCTCAGGTCACGATCCTGGAGTCCCGGGATCGAGCCCCGCGTCGGGCTCCCTGCTCGGCGGGGAGTCTGCTTCTCCCTCTGACCCTCCCCCCTCTCATGCTCTCTGTCTCTCATTCTGTCTCAAATAAATAAATAAAATCTTAAAAAAAAAAGCCAGTATATTCATAAAGAAAATCCAACACATTTTCTTTATTTGGGAAGGAGTGTGTGTGTGTGTATTATTAATGGAAATAGATAAGATAACCAGGTTGCAAAAAATCATTAAGCTTTACCTATAGGCGAACATCAGCTACACTTGACTCATGGACTCCCCCTAACAGACTCTCCCCTGGGCTTCCAGGACACACTATGCTCCTAGTTTTCTTCCCTCCCCACTGGTTTTACTTCTAAGTGTCTTTGCTAGTGACTCTTTTTCTTTCAACCTCTTCAAGTAGATTTGCTTAGAGCTCAGTTCTTGGTCTTCCTTTCTATCTATACTCAGTTTCTGACGATCATCTCTAGCTACATATCTTTTAAATAATTTACATACCTAAAACTCAAATTTTTGTATCTCTGGATAGACAGACTCTCTTCAGGTGCCTCTATAACATCTCCACTTGCATGTCTAATAAATATTTGGGACTTAACGTACCCAAATGAACCCTCAATCCTTCCTCTGGAGTCAGCTACGGTCTAACATCCTTCCAACAGCTTATGAAGGCTCTCCCGTCCCCAACATACCAGGCACACTGCCACCTTCAGGCCTTTGCACTGGCCATTTCCTTGGCCTGGGACGCTTGTCCCCTCAATATTTGAAAGGTAGAATCTTTCAGCTCCTGCAAGCCTCTGTTCAAATATCATCTCGATGAATCTGACCCTCTACACCTTATGTAAAATTGCATATGCCCCCATGGTACCCTGAAACACCCGCAAGGTCTACCTACTCTGCTTTACTTTTATTTCCCATGGCACTTATCCCCTAACATACCAAATAATATTATTTCCTTATTACACCAATTGTCTATATTCATCTGTTAGAATGAAAGCTTCTTGAGGGCAGGGATCCTTATGGGTTTTGTTCACAGCTGTATTTAAGGGTCCTGAAGATTGCCTATTACAAAGTACGTGCTCAGTAAATATGTTAAAAAAATAATAAAGCAGTAAGTTACCTCCATGCTCTTAAACTCGTTGTTATAACCATGATTGCCTCCTCCACAGGATGAATATGCTTTACTCCTTTAAAGAAATAATAATGTTACATTGCAATCAATACACTGATATGAAATCTTATTATAAACTGAGCTTTAATGGATTTTTATGTACCTTCTGCTTTTATATAAATATATTTTTCTGTCAACAACGGCATAAATATAGTTCTTTTTGTGCTCAAATTCATAACCACAGAGGAACAAACAGAATGGCAGGAGAGAAGGAAGGAGAATTCCAGAATCTGTAAATAGAATTCAAAAGCCTTTGACCCTTAGACATTGAAAACAAGATAATAACAAAGGCATGGATTTAAAAAAAAAAAGAATTTGAAATTGTCTTCAAGCTTATCTGTATCTTACACATTAATTAATGTCTGTGTGATCAAGAATAGTTTGACTAATATACTACTTAATGCATTTCAGTACTTTAGAAATAAGTCTTTGAAACTGGGAAAAAAATATTGATTACTATTTTACACCAGAGATATCTAGGGAAATAATATAAAAGTATAAAGAATATGGAGGGAATGTTAATTATAACACTTGGTCAGAAGAAGCTAGTATATTCTTGTAAATTCAGA
This sequence comes from Neomonachus schauinslandi, assembly GCF_002201575.2. Lineage (NCBI taxonomy): Eukaryota > Metazoa > Chordata > Mammalia > Carnivora > Phocidae > Neomonachus > Neomonachus schauinslandi. The sequence continues at coordinate 32,337,681 of NC_058410.1, forward strand.
GTTTATTTTTAATTTGGGGGCCATTCTTCCATAGGCTGTTGCCCTATTACTTGAATGACTTTTCAAATGTAATTAGTCTTTTGCCCACCTTCTCATATTTTAGTATTTGAGTTGAGCAGTATTAGCAATTTTATACATAGTTTGTTTTTATACATGAAAACAAAATGGCAATAAATAAACCTAGATTTTTTTTTTTAAAGCAACAATGTCAAATTAGGTCTCTAATGGAAAAAAAAAAAGACTTCTCTTCCCAACAGTTGGCCTTAAGAGATTTTTCTCATTTGCTTTCCCACTCCCACCTCCCACTCCTCAGGCAAATACCCACACACACAATGTTTTCGTTGGTTTTTACGTTGTAAGCAGGACTTTAGTGTCTTAAAAAATTAACTTTAAAACATTCATAAATGACTCTCACTCAGCTTAAATAAAAATAAATCACAGAATAAAAAATAAATCATTACACCAAGCAGGGCAGGCTACACTTAATAGAGGGAAGAAAGGAGAGGCTAAGGACTAGCTGGAATGAGAAAAACAAGAGGAGTCCTATTTATAAGGGGTTTGAATTCAATTATCCAAAGGTGCCAGTTCATTACCTTGGTTAATTCCAATAAAATTTTTGGCATAAGGAAAGAGTTGTTTAAAAAATATTTTTATCTTTATTGCAGAGAAATTTGGTTCCATCAAGATTGGAACTATCTGGGGATAATTAAGTTTTAAATTCCATGTGGGAGGCTAGAGGATTCATTAATGAAAGAAGAAAAAAGGTCTTTAGCACCAAGTCATTGGTAAAATTTTCTAAAATTGATCCTTTCTATATCTTTCTATTTTCAGAAAAATATTTAATATTTTCAACATCTGACCCAACTCAATTAGGAAACTTTAGTCAATATGAAAGTCAATACTTATTCAGAAGTAAAAGATAAAAAATAGTGTTTGAAAAAACACGATTTTCTATTCTTTTCAAGTGAAAATTTTAAAAATTTGCTCTTCTAACCGCTCATGTTTATGCTTTCCAACCATTAGACTCTGGAAATTACATATGGAAAAATAGAAGCCAGCATTTGGAAAAGATGAGTTGATTTTATCTGTCATGATTTAGCTCCACTTCCAAGTACCCTATGAAAACTTCTGGAACAAATTCTCTTTTATCTTCTCCATGTCTAATTAAGAAAGTTGAAATCAGGGCCAGTTTCTTTGCCACAGCTGAGTAATGACATAGATGGGAGATGAACAAGACTTCTTTCCTGAGCCCCAGGAAGCTGCCAAGTCCTATGCACTTGTGTAGTCCCTTTCACATTTTCTCCTGCTCTCCTCTTCTGCCTCATTCTAAGCTAGATCCTTATTACTTCTGACCTGAACAAAGTTCCTAATTGGTTATCCTGACTCTGAATTTCAGAATCTTCCCACATAACACACACACACACACACACACACACACAACCCCACTTATACTGAACACTGTGAGCTCTCTGCAGTGCAAATCCACATATCCACATATTCAGCACTAGCCACCATTTTTCTGTTTTCTTTACAGTCAAAGTCCCAGGTCTTAGTCATGACAGGTAAGGTCCTTCAGGAGGAGAGCAGCTTCATTTACCCGGTGCTCTAGCGATACAGAACTACTTGAAATTGCTGGAACCTAGTCCTTCTGCCTGCAAACCTATTTCTACCCTTCCTTGCCCCAGAGCAGCTGCTGGCTTTAAAAAAGGTGCCCCACTGCTCTGGGCAGAGTATTTCAAGAAAGAAGCACCTCTGAGAAGATACAGCCTGGCAGTGCTCGAGGCTTGGATGGATGCCTTCCAGCAAAGAAAAGTGGTCTGTTTCCACCTGCAGACATAACCCCCCGTCAGGGCTCAGTGAGCTGAGCAAGGGTTCTGTTTCCACTGCCTCTCATCTTGGCTGAGCGCCTCTGCACAACTGCCTGGGGCAGACCTGCTGTACTTGACAGCATTTAGCCTATCCCATCCTGAGTCTTCAAAACCCAGAGCAGGAATCACACCCACCAGGAACCATCCTCTGACATTCTCTGACATCCACACCTGGGCTGTGTAATCACTCTTTTTGTTTCCTTGTACCTTGTACTTGATCCTCGAGCAGTATTTGTTACACCTGATTATAATTGTTGTCTTCTTCCTTGCCTGCGCAAAGATCCTTAGGATGGGGACTGTGTCTACCCCCATTTCTTAGAAAGGTGCCTGGGAGGGGCGCCTGGGTGGCTCAGTCATTAAGCGTCTGCCTTCAGCTCAGGTCATGATCCCAGGGTCCTGGGATAGAGTTGCACATCGGGTTCCTTGCTCAACAGAGAAACTGCTTCTCCCTCTGCTTGTGCTCTCTCTCTCTCTCTGACAAATAAATAAATAAAATCTTAAAAAATAAAAAATTTAAAAAAATAAAATCACTTAAAAAAATAAATAAATAAATAAAATGACTTAAAAAAAAAGGAAAGGTGCCTGGGAAGTATTTGTCACTTTCCGATCATAACATAAAAAGCGCCTGGGCGCCTGGGTGGCTCAGTTGGTTAAGCAACTGCCTTCAGCTCAGGTCATGATCCTGGAGTCCCGGGATCTAGTCCTGCATTGGGCTCCCTGCTCAGTGGGGAGTCTGCTTCTCCCTCTACCCCGCCCTACCCCCCCACCCGGTCTCGTGCGCTCTCTCTCAAATAAATAAAATCTTAAAAAAAAAAAAAGCTATTATTCATGTTCTTTAAGGGGGCATTTTAACAATACCTCAGTTGTAGTTTCAGATAATTGGGTTTCCCCAAATAAGTAAAATCCAGCACATTTTAGGCAAAATAAGGATAATGATGGTGATGATAGATTACACTAAATGATGAAATTTGCTCTAATTCTGGAAAAGAGATCTAATCTAGTTATCAAATACTGGACATTATAACTAAAACAGCATACTTTAATGTAGAAACCAGGTAGCCTGACATTCATGTGTTAAGAGTTGGAGGTAGAGTGAACTCAGGACTTAATCAGACGAGACTCCCTGGTTTGGGCTGTCATCAACATTTCCTTTGGTATAAATTAGTTTACTTTAATATCAAGAGAATAATAAAACCAGGCTAATTTGGTGTTACAGATGATGAAAATGAAGTCCTGAGACATTAATTTAAGTTCTCACAAGCTAGGTGTGGAGGCAGGTCTTGAACTCTCAGCCTTGAACATCTCACTGCTAGCTATTAAATGTACAAAGCTCATAATTTGAGACTAGATATTAATGTGTAATACCCAGAGGTATTCTGGTGCCTGGACTCATAACCCATAGGTCATGTTATAAGATGGATGGGCACTTCGTCATTTTGTACCAGTGGCCTCCTAACTTCTTCCACCACATAGTCTCAACAGTAAATATTTGGAGAATTTACCCACATTTGGACATATACTTGTTTACATAATACATGCCTACATTACTAAAAGCCTTATATTCTTAATATTAGTAAAGCTTAGTCTTTTTAATTCTTCCGGAGAATGCTACGGTGAGCCACACAGTAAAGCCACTGAGCTTCACAAAGGGTTATGAAACTCCAATCCCAAGAAGAGAGGCCAGCGCCATCTAGCGGTCAGGCGTGAACATGCACACTCTCTGGCCTAACCCTGTACTGCTTGGGTTTCCCCGTTACGTCATACAACAGGTTCTGCGAAAACCCCAGTTCCTCATCCTGCACACAGTTATATTAGAGCCCAATACCTCAACTTTTTTTGTCTCCTCTTTGTGAAACATATCTTTCAGACTCTGTATTCCCATTGTCCTCTGTATCCTCCGGCATTACATAGCATACAAATAGGCCAGAAAATAATACGATCCTGATTCCATTTCAAACCACTTATGCTCGTGGAAAAACAACAACAACAACAACACTGGAATGAAGTCTAAAAACAGGAAACATTAGTTAAACTACCAAAAAGTGTGTATGTATTTGTTTGCTGCCTTATTCTCAGCCTTTGTCATTGGACGAGAATCCTGTCTGTATCCCAAAGGCCTGGAGCAAGGCCCAGCACACACAGTAACAAACCAATATGATTTTGTGAAACCAATGAATTAATTGGTTATCTTGGGATGAGGTGATTCAGAATGGTTTTTATTTTCTCTAAGCACAATTACAATTTGCAAATGCTCAACAATCAATGTGAATGATAACTAGAAAAAAGAAATAAATGTTAACACCTAATTGGTTAGCTTGGCCTTCGAGCCATGAAGGTGCTCTTTCATGAAAACCACAAAGATGACAAAGATCTCAAAGAGCCATCTAATCAGTTTCTTATTACCAACCTGCAAGACAGCAGATATCATCTTCCCATCCATCTACCATCTGAAAAAGACCCAAGTGGGGGTTAGCAATGTGCTGGTGCTAACAGTTTCTGGAGTGGTCTATAAACAGCGTCAGCCTTCTTCCCTGCTTCTCTATATTGTGAGGATTAGGATGCTAAGATTGGCCCCCTAATAACAGGGGTTTCAAATGCAGAAGTGCTAGGTAGCATAAAAAGTCAAGCAAATACCCCTACTCAGGAAAGATGCCATGATCATAATAGTGGGTAAAATTAAGGTAATTTATATTGAAAGACGGTTGTTAAAAGTATTACGAGACAAGTAAATAGATGCACAAACCTCACAGCCAGCCACTGCTGATCCACCAAAAGATGAGCTTTGTCAATTCTAACATTTTTGGCAAAGTGTAGTCGTTTTGGCAAATCAGGAGTCAAATAGGGTTTGAAATGCTGATCAGGTTTCCGGCACTAAAAAAAAATAGGTAAATTCTTTCTTCATATAAGTTATAAAAATATGCAAGCTAATTCAACAATTTCATCTTCTAAGACAATTAAGCACTTTTTAAAAGAAAGAGGATTTAAGCTTGGCTAATAAAATAAGGATATTAAACCTATTATCAATGTGGTCACATTCCCCAATTATGTTATTTTTGTTGTTGCAACAATATTTAAATTACAATTAAAAATGATTTAAATTATGATTTGGTGTTTGACGTTTTAAGTTTTTATTCCTGTGTATGTATCTTAAGCTACCATAAACCTCCCCTCCTTTGTTGACAGACAGTGGATATGTCTAGATTTCAAGTGGCAAATACAACTTTTGAATTTAAATTATATATGAAAAGTATATAACACACTAGTAAATACCAGTAAAAATTTTAAAAATCAGTTTAATTGCACCAAAATCCTCTTACAATGGATTCAATTTGCCCTTGAAATGACCTTCATTGACTTAAATCCCAAATCAAGTCAAAAGTTTTTGAGACCTAGCATAGGCTCCTTATTTGTGAAAAATTCATGAATCTCTTACAAATGAGTGAAATGTTGTTTCTTTAATAATTACTGCAGTAACTTGATGGCATATGTTAAAACTGTGTAAAAATGCAATTCACAGTTATCTAAAAAAAGAGGTAAGGAAGTGACCTTTTTGAGAAACAAGAGAAAAAACCATACAGGTAAGAATATGGGAAAATTACCTTTTTTTCTGCTTCCTCATTCTTATTTAAGTCTCAATCATCTCATAAATATTTTAAGCCTGTGTCACTATTTTGTGCTCAATTTATAGAAGAAAAAAAGACACCATGAAATTGAACAAAACACAATTTAAAAAGAAGTATGGACAATAGAGCAAGGAGAGTTCTAAAATGAGGGGAAGAGAAATTATTTATTGCACAGATATTTCGGCCAGTTTTTTTCTTGCCTATTTTGGTATCTTTACCAGGCTTCTTCTTTTTCTTTTTAATTCATCATTACTTCTTTTTTTTTTTTTTAAAGATTTTATTTATTTGAGAGAGAGAGAGAGAAAGAGAGCATGAGCAGGGGCAGGGGAGAGGGAGAAGCAGGCTCCCCGTTGAGCAGGGAGCCCAATGCAGGACTCGATTTCAGGACCCAGAGACCATGACCTGAGCTAAACAAAGGCAGATGCTTAACTGATTGAGTCAGCCAGGCGCCCCCATCATTACTTCCTTCTGAAGCCAATATTTTTGTAACATCCAGGCAAGTACACTATGGCAGCTGTTGGGTATGCAGCTTCCTTCCTCAAAGATACAAAGGACTAGAATGTGCCCTCGAGGACCACAGGTCATATGACAGTCACACTCTCCTAGCTGGTGTGTAGCCAGAGTAAATCCCGAGGACACTGGAGGCATGCTGCCAACTTCCGAAGAAGGACAAGGTTATACTCTGCATTTGAGAATTTAGGCTGAAGACCTTAACGCTGGGAAAACTTGGGTCATTTTATCTAAGAACAAAGTTGATGCTGTTGTTGGTCATGCAGCCAGAACCTTGTTGAACTAAGGAGTCCCTGTTCATGTTTGGTTATCTTTGTCCAATATAAGCTCAGTACAGGACCTCCGACCAGCATTACCAGGAATATTGCACGGCCTCACGCAGTATTTCCTGGGACTCGTGGGCGACTGTATGAAATGATGATCCATTTCTTCGGGGTTCTTTGGCTCCAGGCCCAGCCTGTATTTACGATGCCAGGTAATGGATTTCCAAAGCCTGTGGTATCCAATCCCCCTGCACCACTGGGATTGTTAGAGATTTGCCCCTCCTCACCAACAGGGCTTCAGTTGTACGGCTCATGAGGTGATGGGGAAAAGAGCAACAATATGTGGTTTTAGAGAGTCCACATGTTGAAAATTCTGAAGTGCCCCTCTGAGCAGCATGAATACACTGCCTGTATGCCCTTCCCCGCATGGGCTAAGATTGCCTACCAAGTGTACTCACGATCAGAATACCAGAAGGTATAAGAGAAAAAAGGAGTGATTAAGGCTCTAAAGAATTGCTCTAATAGTCATTTCTACATCGGAATGCAGAGGTTACAGTAACACTCTTCTCCCTGTCTTTTCTCACCTTTAGTCATTCACATTTCATCCTAACATTTTTTACTATAATTGCATGCTACCTATACTTAAATAAACTAGGAGTCCCCCAGACTAATCTCTGGGGTAGGGGTGGCGACTGCAAATGGAAATACCTAAGATAAAAGCAACTGATATGCAAATAAAATAATGTCAACAGAGGGTTTCAAAAATAAATGACAAGTGGCTTGGGCTCAGAAATACAGAATACAAATTTCTTCCAAACCAGATTTTAAAGACATTATATTACCTTATAGATATGTATTAGGGCACTGTATACTTACACTGAGGTTCCTAACGATTTCTTCAGAATTAACTGTTTCAAAAGGGAAAAAAAAAAATCACATTACAAATGTGAACAACTCAGATGAATTTGATATATACACTTATTAATGACAGTGATCTGGTAAGATTAAATAAGAAATTATTTTAAGCAAAGAATTATTTTAGAATTTAAGAATATATTTTAACCTAACAATTAAGTAGAATATATTAAATCTTATTAATATTAATATTTTAATTTAAATAACTGATGTTTTAATAACTAGGATTTATTAATGTAAGTAGACTATATTTCATTATGTATTATTTATTATATATATCTACTTATATGGATATAAGTAGAATATATTAATATTTTATTAATATTAATGTTTTTGTTTTAATTAATATTTTATTAATATTAATATGATTAAGTAGAATATGTTTTAACTTAACAACATTAAATATTACCATAGACTTTATAGACTGACTATATTTAAACAAGGAAGGGAATTTCTCCTTTGCTCTGTGTGGTCTTCCCAAGTCACAGGAGGGGGCTTGGCAATCTCTACATCCCCAGAATCAGGAAGTATGGTTGTTCACTTTCGATTTTACCGTTTTTTTTTTTCACATGGGCATCTTCATACTTACAACTATAAAAGTCATGAGGTATGTTACGAGCCCTGATACGAGGTGCAGGCCCTTCATACATGTAGAAGTTTATTCGAGGAAAATAATTAGTCATATATTCCACCTTGTCACAGTAAGTCTGATCCATTCCTGAATTAAAAAAAAAATCCACTGAATATATACATAGATAGTAACAATCAGTTGTCTTTGATCATGTCAAATCGGGGATACTCTATGTTACAGATCTCAAACCACGTTTCACTGAGCACTTACACAATTTACCCTATGATTTCACTCTAAATGGCAGAACTTGAAAATTCTGACAGTGGAGAAGGGTCATGCTTATAAGAGAAGAATAAACAAGAATTATAAACAGATCATTTGTTCAACATAAATCAACTAATTTCAAAGAAGAAAATCATCTGGAGAAAGCTAATTATATCTTAAGTATATTATTTAAGTTTATTTAAGCAGCATGCACTTTAAAAAAAGATTCGGTAGTTAAACCTTTACTATTTAAAGATTCTTCCCACTACACCTAAATTTTTATTTTCATATTTATTCATACACTTATTTTATGTTTTATAATTTCTTCTAACAAAATGCACAATTAAAATGGTTCCCTTTAATTTTCAAACAATAGGACAATGTGTTAAGAAAACATTTTAGAAATTTTTAATGTTTCTCTGTTTCTCGTTATCTTGATGTCCTAAAATATGAACAGAAGTTCTGTAGACATAGTCCTTTTCCTCCTCTCCTCCATGCCTGGTTCCTTCACAGCCTTTGGAGCTTAGCTTGACTAACCTAGAGAGGATCACTCCATCTGGAAGAGGCCCATATCTGCTTTATGCACCTCCAAACACACCACATCTGGTAAAGTACTTGACATTGAATAGGCACTCAAAAAATATTTGATTGAACAACAACCCAGCCATATCCCTTACTTTTTACAGAAAAGTAAGTATATGGATGGATTTTTCAGAATGAATGTTAGAATAAACTAGAAATTTTAGTTTTAGTCCTCTATTCATCACAGCCTACCACAAAACTTGTTCCTTGCTCATTCAAGAGCTTCTAGGTCTGGAAGTACAGATTTTAAAATATCACTTATCATTTTTGCATGCTCCTTGAAGTGATAAGACATAAGCAATGATAAAATATGATTTAAAAAGAAAAATATACCATGGTCTGCCAAAAGGATAATATTGACACAGTTGTGTAAGTTCCGCTGTTTTAGGCCTTCCATCAACATTCCAAAAGCCTTATCTACCAACTGTAAGGCTTGAATTACCTAAGGGGGAAAAAGAAATTGGAGTTAAGATTGTCTTCATGAATTAAATTTTAATTAATGAAATCCCTATCTAAGGGAGTAAAAACTGAATACTTTTCCTTCTCTGAAACTTCCGGATTTTGAAGTAGGACATCAGAGCCCAGCATCCATGCTACCACATGTATCAAATACCAATTCCTTAAATTTCTATAAACAAATTAAAAAAATTAAACCATGTTTTCAACAAAGGAAGATAAACTGCTGGCCAATAAATATCTGAGAAAAATGTTCAACCTCCACAATGGTATTCAGCTGCAAAGGCATTCATGATAATGCCCAGTGTTGGGGAGGGGAGTCCACGGACACCTCCATAGAAGTCTTCATGGTTACATGCGGGCCGGAGATCACGTGACAATGCCTAACCAGCGAGTTAAAAAGACGCATACCCTATAATCTAACAGCTAACTTCTGGGCATTTGTCCTCATAAATTCTTAGAGTACAAATGGAGATTTATACCTAAGCAGGGAGCCCGTTGTGGAGCTCCATCCCAGAACCCTGAGACCATGACCTGAGCCTAAGGCAGACACTTAACTGACTGAGCCACCCAGGCACCCCTCATTTTTAAATATATTTAGTATTTCTTAGTAAACATACACGCACAGAAAACGAAAAGGAAATATATCAAGGTAGTATAAATAGTGGTTATCTCTGAATAGTGAATTGGAGTTCATTTCTATTTTATTGTTTACATTCTTTTGTGTTTTAAAATTTTTCTACACTTCATCACCATAGTGCATTGAACTGACAAGGTTTAAGTGAATAAATTTTAACTGACATAACTGGTCATTATTTTTTTCAGTGAATAGGAAAATATAATAACAATGGATTGGGAAAAACGTGTAAATCTCTTATAGTACTATCATAAAATGATAGCTTTTTTTCTTTTTTGAGAAAGACTTTTACAAGCCAATTACTGTCAAGAGCTTTAGTACATTACCTCATAAAATTGTCATGGTAACATGCATGGATGGTGCTATTTCCACCATCTGGAATTTCCAGGTGGGAAGACCCGGAAACTTGAGGTTTAAAGAAGTTAAGTAACATGTTCATGGTCCCACAGTTAATAAGGGACAGAGTAGGACTTGAATTCAAACTGGCTCAATCTACTATTAAATCCATCAACTCTTGAGTTGCTTTCCTGATTCCCATTCTTTTCTTTCTTTCTTTTTTTTTTTTTTTTAAGATTTTATTTATTTACTTGAGAGAGAGTGAGCAGGAGGGAGGGGCAGAGGGAGAGGGACAAGCAGACTCCCCGCTGAGCAGGGAGCTCTATACGAGGCTCGATTCCAGGACCCCAGGATCATGACCTGAGCCAAAGGCAGATGCCTAACCCACAGAGCCACCCAGGTGCCCCTCCTGACTCCTATTCTTTTTTTTTTTTTTAATTATTAACATATAATGTATTATTTGTTTCAGGGGTACCGGTCTGTGATTCATCAGTCTTACACAATTCACAGTGCTCACCATAGAACACACCCTCCCCAATGTCCATCACCCAGCCACCCCATGCCTCCCACCCCCTTCCACTCCAGCAACCCTCAGTTTGTTTCCTGAGTTAAGAGTCTCTTATTGTTTGTCTTCCTCTCTGGCTTGTCTTTGTTCATTTTTCCCTCCCTTCCCCTATGATCCTCTGTCTTGTTTCTCAAATTCCTCGTATCAGTGAGATCATATGAAAATTGTCTTTCTAGGATTGACTTATTTCGTTTAGCATAATACCCTCTAGTTCCATCCACATCGTCGCAAATGGCAAGATTTCATTTTTTGATGGCTGCATAGATTCCATTGTAGATATATACCACATCTTCTTTTTCCATTCATCTGTTGATGGACATCTAGGCTCTTTCCATAGTTTGGCTATTGTAGATATTGCTACCATAAACATTGGGGTGCAGGTGCCCCTTCGAATCACTACATTTGTATCTTTGGGGTAAATACCCAGTCTGACTCCTATTCTTAAGGTGACCATGCACTCTGGTTTATGAGCGTGAGTCACAGTTCCCACCTGTTATGGCGTAATTATGTCCCCTTTCACGGTCATTCTACTCACTCCTCCCAACTGTACCAAGAGCACCCTGTCCTCTGTCCTCTCACAGCCCCTTGGCATCTGCTACCATTGGCCTTTCCACAGATTTGAAATCATCTGTGCATGTGTCTGCCTCGCCAGGAAGCATGAACTCCTGCAGGGAAGGGACCCTGCGACCTAACTCATCACATGCTTCCTAAGCATAGAGTCTTTCACAAAGTATCCACTCAATGGATGGCACATTTTACTGAATGTAAAGTGACTAGATGCCAACCCCCTATTCTAGCCCAGACAAAGGAAAGAAACAAGAAATCCCTGTGACAGGCAGCAAGTGAACAGTTTTTTGGATGGTAAGATAATAAATAGGAATAGAAATGTTTGCAGCTGTGGGGCAAACCAAATTTGGGTAGAAAGCCTTGCTTTTTTCACATGGAATCGTGATCAATCACTTTCAGAGTGGATATTGTGGAAACAGCAAAATCAATTCCAACACAATGCGTTAAATGGCTAGATCCTCAATAAACAACTGTTTTTTGGATCCAGAAGTTCCTTTTTGTAAAACGAAATTCAAGGTTGCAGAGGCTGATGCTAGTAGGAAACTCTATGCAGCATTAACATAATTGGTTTTCAATAGGTACAACATCCTTCCCGTGTATTCTGCCTCCACGTGCTTCCCCAAAAGTGAAGGCCCTCAGCGCTCTAGAATCATTACATCATGTACATGAGCATTATCAACAACTTAAGTTGCTCTTTACTTAATTTCAGGTTTGTTTTCCAAATTGAATTTTTTTTTCAACTTTTCATTCCATCTAAGATGTAATAATTTGTTTTTCAATAATGAATTAACAGGTAAATCTTGTTCAAGTATTAGACCATTATTTGAAGTTACCCAGGACCAGTCAGGACATTCTGCGCCTAATTCAACTTCAATATTAGAGAATTATTGGAACAAATTTGGTATCAAGATGTTGCTGGTCTCACCAGACGTTAAATCTCTCTCCTACCACCTTCTACATCCCCATTTCATAAAGCCCTCTCCAGCTCTACCAGGCCACAATCTGCTTTCCATTTAAACATTGTTTAGGCTATCACATTTTTAAGGTTTCTTAAAATAAAAACTCGTTATACATTAACTCATTATTCCTTTTATTTACCCCGAAACCATGTGGAAGGGGTAATGGCCTCATTTTCTTCACCCCCAAGAATGCCTAGCAGAACTTTAGGTCCACCAGAAACTGTTCAAAGTAGACTTTAAAGGGATAGCAGAGCAAAAGCAAGAGGGTATTGATGACTGAAACATCTAGAGGTTACTAAGCTTTCAACAGCGTGAGTGAGCAAACAAATTAAAATAGACTTTCTGCTTTCAAATTACATCATATTAACTCTGAATTAAAGTATGTGATTAAAAATACCAATAACAGTAATAAAGCCAAAGAGGCATCCAGTTTCTCCATCTGTTTTGCCTCCTAAAGTTTTAAATGGGGTGTGGTCTTCATCCTTCTATTTTCACTCTTCCCTCTCTCCCTAGGACCTCTTCACTTCCATGCACCATCTACATGCTGCCAAGCTGCCCAGTCTTCATCTCCTGAGCTTTAAATCCATGTTCAATTGCCTTGTGGGCATCTTTACTTGGACATCACAAGCACCTTAAACACACCATGATCTTCTCCTCCAAAATTAACCCCCTTCAGTCACCTCACTGATGTAAATGGAAACACCTGTAGCAGCTCATGATAGAAACCTGACAATTGTCCTTGATCTCCTACCCCATCACCCAACTGCTACCAAGCCATGCCAAGTCTATCTCCCAAATCGATCTCAAATGCATCTCTTTCCTTCCATGATGGTTGCCACTACCCTAATCCAAGACACAATTATCTCTTTTCGGGAATGTTGTAAAAACTAACTCATCTCCCCTCTCCTTCCCCCGTTCCCTCTAATCCATTCTTCTCACACAGTAAAACTGATCCTTAAATACACGCACATCTGATCATGTCACTTCCCTGATTAAAGTGCCTCAGTGCTTCCATTACACATTTCATGACCAACAAGAACCTGCATTATTTGGTGCCTGCCTCGGTCTCTAGGCTTCCTCTTAGCCCTCACCTCTGGGCCACCGTGCTCCAGACATGGGTGGGAGATAGTCCCTACACAGCGGTTCCAACAGTGCCTGGCATAGAGGAGCACACAAGAAGAGTTAAATGCTATTGTAATTCTTAACTATTATCATGCGGTCCATTCGCCTAACCATCGGTCCATTTGCCTGTCTGCTCATTTGTCCATTCTGTGCATTCCTCTATGTGCTCAGCTCCTCTCTCAACCAGGTCATTTGTGAATTTTTTTCTTTTTTATTATTCAGAGAACTTTCTAACCAGCCCCAGTCCCCGTTCCACCATAGACTAGGTTAGGACTTCCTCAATCACCTCTCAGGGCACCTTGATCTTTTCCTTTGCAGCACCTTTCAAATTATACTTAAAATTTATTTGGGGGCCAAACTAGAGCATTGAATAGAAGAAAAAGATATGGTGCCTAATATTAAGTCGGCAGTAGGGGTCAGGCAAATGCAGATTATAGTGTCCCCTCTCAAACAATTAATTATATCAAGTATGGATAAGAATTTAAAAATAGAGGGGTTCCTGGGTGGTTCAGTTGTTTGAGCATTCAACTCTTGATTGTGGGTCAGGTCATGATCTCAGGGTCATGAAATCGAGCCCTGTGTCAGGCTCTGCGCTCAGCTGGGAGTCTGCTTGAGATTCTCTCTGTCCCTCTCCCTCTGCTTACCCCCCGGCTCTCTCTCTCTCTCTCTCTCTCAAAAAAAAAAAAAAAATTAAAATAGGAAAGAAGTGTTGAATATACTTCAGTTAGTTACTATGCCATTCATCCTTAAAATAGCCTGATTATATATATATATAGCGGTGTTGGAATGTGAAGGACAAAAGGGTTAAAAGTGGTAGGACTTGAGCAAGGCCTTGTATAAGAAATCATTTTGGTTTAATGGGAAAAAAGTAAGAAGGATGCTGATAAGCCACAAGTCAGGGCGCTAGAATAAATATGCTTGTATTCCAACAGAGGACAACTGTTAAATAAGTTTCCATGAGGCAGGAAAATGCCATACTCGTGGAGGCCTTCACAGCTTTACATTATGTCCAGGACAATAGAGGTTTCTGTGGACTTCAGAAGACAGATGACTTTATTCTTTTTTTAAGTAATATTTAAGTTCTATATTTCTGTAGTAAAACATAACATAATGGTTTAGATAATGACAAAACTAATATTTAACAGTCGACTTCAGTGATAACAGAGGCCCAGGAGGAGAGGAAGAACTCTGCCTGAGGCACTAGCAGATTAAGTCCAATTATAAGAATCTTATGAATGGAACCCAGGGCATGAATAGAAGCTGGGTAGTCCACCACCGACTTGCAGGAGACTTAGCTTGGAATGAGCTACATTAATGTGTTGAACTGGCATGGAGTATCTAGCCTTGCTGCTTCCTCTGTATGAAATCACAGTGCTGCATCTAAGTCCTCAGCAAATGTCTATCAAACGAATCAAGATGTAGTTAATAAAGCAGGTATCTTTTTTTAGACTTTTAATTTTTTTGTGGTTTAATAAGGTAGCTATTCTTTTAGACTGTTCACTATTTTAATGTCTTAATGTTTATATCAAATGCATTTTATTTAGTGGGAACTCAAGAATATTTTATGTTGTGGGTTAGGGCTAGATCATTTTACATTTTGTTCAATCAAACAAACTTACTTGAGCACTGACCGGCCCGCTCTTATGTCCGGCAGAATCAGGCTCTTCCACATAGATGGTATAAAAATCAGGTCTAGGAGTAAAACGGAAACAGAGAAAGACATTATCAACTTGGAATGAACCTGCAGGTTAGATTTGGGAAATGTATTGGTTTAGAAGTTGGTGGCAATTTCCTTCTTTTTCTCTGGCCTGCTCCCCTTCATCCAGGCCCAGTGGTTCCTCTTGGCCCCAGCGCGGAGGTTCTCCTAACAGGAAGTAAGTGAGACCTTCCTGGGTGTGAGCGTAGCTCTGACTCACTTAGGAAAATCTGCCTTGCTCTCGCTGCTGAGTCCTCTCTTGCTGTGCGCAGTCCTTTATACCTCCCAGTCTCTGACTTTGGGCCCACTCTTTGCTCTGCCATTCCCGTTCTTTCTTTAAATGTCTGGTTTCTGTTGACCTGTTGCTCTCTTGGAATCCTCTGACTCCACATGGTTGCCAGGGCCTTGCTCCGGCACCTCGGGCTCCATGAGTCCGTCCTCATAACAAAGTTTCAGATCCGCTCTCCGTTCTGCCTCCAGTCTGTCCCTGGTTCTGTGATACTTGCCTCTCTACTCTCTGGTACTGGCTCTATCTTTATTGCCCCATAGTGCCCATCACATTCTCAAGAGAAAATAATTCTTGAAAATTTCTTAAAAAAAAAAAAAAAAGCCAGGTTTCTTTCAGAAATGGTCAGTTACAGTAAAGAAATATTTCATTTTATACCCACAAATATCCCAGGGTGCCAGCACTTTTCTGATACTAGATAATACCTGTCAACTTTGGGCAGGTCCAGCCATTTCAACAATGTAGAGATCCTTTCTTCATATGGGATACCTCTGAAAAGAAGAGAAAAAATAATTTTCCAAAGTTAATCAAATCAAAAATAATTCCATTATATTCCTACTCAGGAAGACAGGTTGATATTTTTAGATCTCCATTTTGTGTTCATATGTGATCAGAATACTGAAGGGGATTCAATACTACTCAAAGGGATTCCTGTTTTCAATTCTTATATACAGATACATTTGTCTCAATATAAATTAAATATATATTTTTTCTTTCCTTCTTATCATTCCCTCCTTCAATTTTTCCCCCAACTGAAGTAAAAGATCATTAATTATTATCCATTCATTTGACTTATTTTTATTTACTTCATTCATTCATACATTTATGTTATATTGAGCATCTATTGCCACACACTATTAGTTCATTTTAAACAAAATTTATCACCGGGCAAACCAAAGATGCTTTCCTTTCTAGAGATGATATTCCATGAAGACAAATAATAAACAATAGATCTGATACATAAATAAATTACATAGTGTATCACAAGGTGATAAATCCCATGGAGAAAAGAAGAGCACTATTAATAAGGGCACTGCAAAACTAGGGTGGGGATGGTTTGGAATTTGAAATCTTAGTTTGATCAGGCTACGACGATATCGGGAAAGTAATTTTTGAGCAACAACCTGAAGGGGGTTAGGGAGCAGGCTGTGCAGATACATGGGGTGAGTAATCTCAGGTAGAGGGAACAACCCACACAAAGGCCCTAAGTAGAGCAAGCCAGGTGTGTTAAGGCACACCCAGGAGGTCAGAACCTGGTGGCGTAGTGGGAGAGGATGTCTGAGACACAGTGGGGTGATTAGGGTCATACAAATATGGCCCTACTGTGAATGGGACAGGGAGCCATAGAAGTTTTTGGTGCAAAGAAGTATCATAAGTGGACTTGTTTTTTTAAGTTATCATTCTGGTTGGTAGATTAAGAATAGACGATAGGAGACAAGAATAGAAGCGGGGAGATGTGTAAAGAGGCAAGTGCAGTAATATAGGCAAAAGATGATGGTAGCTCCAACCGCAGGAGTAATGCTGGAAATAACAAAAAGTTCTCAGACTGCATATATTTTGAATTAGAGCCAAAAGCATTTACCGACTGACCAGATGAGGGTTGTAAGAGAGAGGAATCCATGATGACTTCAAGATTTTTGACCCAAACAACTGGAAAAATAGAATTACTATCAAGATTAAGACCAAAAACATCCCAATCATGCCTGTGTAGGGGGGTTCATCTCTGCAAGCGCTTCACTACCTGTTGTAGTTCATATATTTGGAAGGATAGGAGCCACTGATAGCCACATCTGATCCAGGCCAAAAGAAGCTACCAGCTTTTAAACCTTGATACATTGCTGTCAGCCAGATCTGTAAGAAGAGAAAATTTAAGATAAGTGGAAGTCAAGAGAATAATTAGTTTGGGTAGAACTGGTAGGAATGGTGCCATTTTTTAGAAACTAAACAATATCAACAGTTAACAATATTAACAGTTGCAAAATTTAATTACCCAGGGATCTACCTCGAAAATCAAAAACATAGTAAGGTAGTAGGAAAGACCATTTTTTTTTTCAAATTGGTAAAATTGGTAAAATCTTTCCCTGTTGAAGAATCATAAAACAGAATGAGGGGGAAAAATGAACAGAAAATCCTTCTGAGAAGTTTCTACATTGATATGTTTAGAATACTACATCCTAGTTTTAACAGAAGGCAAGTTAGGTGAGCAATCATAAATACTTAGAAGAGTTAAATTATAAGTGGTGAAACACCGTCTCACCACCCTCCACCCTGAGACATTAGAAAGATAATGGAAAAGGAGAGAGAGAAGAGTGATCCACCATCACACTGGAAAATGGAGATAATTTTGGTGTCACATGCAGAATGTTACATACTGGTTGTCCTTGCCACCAAGCGGGATTATTTTTCTCCTTTGATGAAAGTGAAAAATTCTTGTTGAGGTTTACATCATACATATTATTGTCAATGATGCCATGGGATTCTGGATATAATCCCTAAAATGATAATTTAAAAAAAGATTTAGAATAAAATAATATATCAATAAAACATATTTAAATTGAAATAGCGTAAGATCTGTAACTCATAAATTGAAATAGCATAAGACCTCTAACTCATATCTTGGAAAGATGTCATATGCCTTTCAAAATAAAACCCCTGGATCTGAACCCAAATACCAAATATATACATATGTGTATATGTATATACATAGGTAGAGGTGTAAGTGTAGGTACAGGGGTAGGTGTAAGTACGGGTATTTACATACATGTGTAGGTATTCTGGCTCCATCATAGTCTAGAGCAGCAGATGAATGAAATTAGGCAGATGGCTTGTGCTGATGGTGTTAATGTAACTCTTATGTGATTAATTACTGTTAAAGTTTCCAATATTATAAATAATGGTCAGCCACCAGTTATGTTGGCAAAAATAGCAAGAAATGTGCTACTTGGAAGCTTTTAAATATCAAATATCTTGGGTAAAGGAGTTAAAGTGTGTTACCAGCACTTTAGAAGGGAGCCTGCCTAGTCTCTAACCATCTTCCCTTCCACCCAACAATCAATCCAATCAGTCCTTCAATCTGATCACACATATTTATTTATTCTATACATTTCACTGAATGCCTATGATATCCCATGCATTTGTAATTACTTTTAGGTAGATTTTAGAGTCATTACTTCAGAGCATTTCTATATGGACACATATACATATATATGGTAAATGAATAGCTCTTATGTATGTTATACGTGTGTTATATATACAGTGGGTGTACATTTATGTATATGTGCGTATATAGTCCATTCTTTTTTATTGAAATATAGTTGACATAAATGTTACAGCAGTTTCAGGTGTACAACATAGCGATTTGACAATTCTGTGTTCACCATGGTAAGTGTAGTTGCCATCTGTCACCATAAAACATTATGACCTTATTGTTGACTCTACTGCTTACGCTGTACTCTTCATCCTTGTGACTCAATTATTTTATAACTGGAAGTTTGTATCTCTTAATCCCCTTCACTTATTTCGTTGATCTCCCCAATTCCCTCCCCTCTGGCAACCACCAGTTTGTTCTCTGTATTTACGATTTTGTTTCTGTTATTTTGGTTTTTGCTTGTTAGTTTGTTCATTTGTTTTGGATTTTAGATTCCACATATAAGTGAAATCATACGGTATTTGTCTTTCTCTGTCTGACTTATGTCACTTAGCATAATACCCTCTAGGTCCATCCACCTTGTCACAAGTGGCAAAATATCATTCTTTTTTATAGATGAGTAATAGTCCATATATACCATATACAATGGAATATTACTCACCTGTAAAAAAAGAAATCTTGCCATTTGCAACGGACATTTAAATGCTTCTATAACTTGGCTGTTATTGTAAATAATACTGCAATAAACATAGGGGTTTCATTTATGAAACACAATTTAGTGCTTTCATTTTCTTTCTTTCTTTCCGGATCATATGGTATTTCTATTTTTAATTGAGGAAACTCCACATTGTTTTTCCACAGTGGTTGCACCTATTTACATTCCTACCAACAGTGGATGAAGTTTCCTTTTCCTCCACAGCCTCGCTCACACTTGTTATTTCTTGTCTTTTTGATACTAGACCTTCTGACAGGTGTAAAGTGATATCTCATGGTGGTTTTTATTTGCATTTCCCTGTTGTCTGTGATAATTATGTTCTATAAAGTTGCTGCAAACACTGAATTAGTGAATACTGAACCACTACAGCTAGGGAAAATACAGGGATAGGCTCTCGCAAGCCTCTAGTCACAACACTTTTGTCTGATGATCAATACATAATCTTGCTTTTGTCTGTTTCCATTTAAAGATACCTTATGTAACATATGTCATTGGTTCGCTATAACTCAGTCCTGAATGAAGCTCATCTAACACATATATATCTACTCTATGAGGCACATCACAGCCATCTTGCTTTCAGGAATACTAGACAGCACTTTGGCACTACACTTGAGGCCTATTGTAAACAGCGATTTAAAAATCATCAACAAAAAGCACAAACATGTGAAAAATATGACCCTAAATAGGCAGTAGACTGTGGAAACAACATTTGTTTACTGTATGAGAGCTACAACATGAAAGGCAGAGTGTCACCTTGGTAGACCTCAGGTGGGAATACGTGAGCTGTGCAATTTGAATATTTAGGAAAATCTGCAAGTATATATATGCATGCGCACACACATGTGTATAAATGTGTATATATATATATGTATGTACATACACACACAAGCGGGCATGCATACATTACGTATTATTACTTAAGAGTTAAAATTTAAATGCTATAGTTACTGTTCCATAGTAATAAAAGAATAAATACAAAGTAGTAAAGACACAATATCCTTTGGTAATAAAGGCTGAGGCAAAGAACTCCTTAAAGATGTGTTCTAAATCTATAAATGTTAAATAATTTTATTTTCTTTTGAGTTCATTTTGATCGTTTCACTTATGTCTTATCATACATGAGAATTCACTTGCTTTACTTGCTTTATCTAAAGGGATCTAGCCAGCATGAATTTATTTAAAACAGAAGGCTTTGTCAAGTTAAATACCATGAAAAGATCAGGAAAAAAAGAAATTTCCTACATCAAAGTGGCTGTCCTCACACATAACCTGCCATTCCCAGCAGGCCTTCAGATAAGTGGAGGCAAATCCAAAGATCAAAGGAGAATGGTACTGCTCACATTCGAGAAGCTATCCTGACCCATCACACAGGTGAATTTAGCCTATTGCTGGGACATTCATTCATACTTAACACCCCAGAGCACTGGATTGGCTCGCAACGAGATGCTACTTCCTAGCCTGAATTAAGTAGCCATGAACTGTCACACATGTGCTTGTGAAATGTGTGGCATATGGGCTCAGCCACTTCCTGCCTCCGCGTGTCTGTGGTGACCGGTTGCCTGTCTATGGCCTGTCAGGCTTGCCCCTGGGCCAAGCACTTACCGTGACAATAGTGTAATGATTTGGGAAGGTTTTGGTTGGATAGACAGCTCTCATGTATTTTGAATGAATTCCACATGTTTCTGCAACAAAGCATAGTAAGAAATTAAGAAGCCCCAGCACCCACAAAACCGCCCCTACTTCCAGTGGTGGTGGCAGGAGCTCCCCCCAACCCCGGACCCAGGCAGCCCACAGTCCCAAAGAGAGGACCTAGGCTGTTTGGTGGGGGGCAAAGGGGACCTTGGCCCCCATCAACAGTGGGGACCCCCCCCACCACCATACTGGAGTGACTCCAACTCGAAGGACCCCCACAGCTACCATGTGGGTTGAAGGAAGGGATCCATCATATTGTTCAGAGGCACCTCCCCCCTCCCCTAAATCAGGCTGAGAAGGAACCCGCCAGCTCTTACCTCCTCCTGGTTGTTTTTCTTTCCCACCCCAGGTTATTTTTTGTCTCCTCTCTAGCCCCTACCTCTGAAGCCATTTTATGAACCATCATGTGCCACCTGAGCCTCCAGTAAAAACAAAAACAGGCTTTCCCCATGGAGGGAAAAAATATTTTTTTCCTCGTAAGTTTTTTTTTATAAGGAAAAACTTAAACATACAATTTTCCAGAGAAATGAAAAACTAACTGAAGAGTGGATTAAAGATGGAAAGAGGTTGAAATCTTTCTGATGCCTACAATTCCTCCTTCCCAAGGAATGTCAGTTGTTAGTAGAGAAGTGAACCAAATCAAGGAAAATCTACGTTTTTCTGTAAAGGCCAGATAATAAATATGTTCGGCTTTGTAAATGCATATAGTCTCTGTTATAACGACTCAACTCAGCTACTGAGGCCCAAAAGCATCCACAGATGCTATGTGAACAAATGAACATGGCAATAAAACTATATTTATGAACGTTGAAATTTGAATTTCACATAATTTGTACATGTCACAAAATGTTCTCTTCTTTTTTCCCCCAATCATTTAGGAATGTAAAACAATTCTTAGCATTTAGCAGGCCACACAAAAACAGAGTGGGCCACATTTTGACCACAGGCCACAGCTTGCTGACCCCTCAGCTAAGTGCACCCTAAATTATACACTGCCACCAGCTTTGTTTTTGCTGCTCCCCTCTTTCTGATCCAGGTCATTAGGATGAGAATTTCTAGATCGCATTTGCATCTCAGCTAACAGTTCTTGTACGACAGTATCCAATAGAACAAAAGTCAATACAACTATCTAGGTAGCTGAAAAGGAATTTGACTTGTATCAGAGCATAGGCCCATGTCACATAGTAACATTTACCAAAGGAGCTAACTTTACTACTTAGTATTTTCAGTACAGTTTCCATTGGATCACTGCAGTTTCCTGTGATCTGTTTTCCACAAAGCGTGGCGTCAATTTTGCTTTCAAATGTTCTGTTGTTTTCGGTCTGTGCAATGATCTTGCTGAAGGAGGTCAGAAACTGCAGCATTGCTGCTCCCTCTCCAGCAGTGATAGGCAAGAAATTTCCCATGCCCAAATCCAAAATTTGCAGCTGAAAATAATGAATGTTTGCTCAAATAGGCTTGGAGTTGGTCCAGTATGCAGCGTTTCCAATATGAAACCTTCATATTGGGATTACCTCCTTCAGAACCTTCTTGGGCTCCATATTAAGTTTACTAAATAGGACTCTGGTAGGAATGCAAGGGTAGGTGGAAGGTGAAGAAAAAGGGAGTTCAAAAAAAACCCAACCAAACAAACAAAAATTACATTTGTGGCAAGCATCCCACGTGGTTCTGATGTACCTAAGTTTGAGGCCTGCCCTGCGATTTGATTCCTAAGTATAATTAAAGATTAAAATAACCTTTTTTTCTTTCTTTAGTTAATACTACCAATAAATAAATCCCATCCTCAATCGGAGAAAGATACATTTATTATTGTTAAGAAGTCATATGATAAAAAAATAAAATGAGATCCAATTCATTATACAATGAAAAGAATTTAAGTAAGAGAAAAACATATGAAGTAAATAGAAATATAAAGTCAGGCTGTTTTTATTTCCTTCATACATGTAATTAATGTAATTAAATTAATGTAATGTAATGTAATGTAATTCTTAAATGCCTAAGGCATTGAGTATAAAATAAAATATAAACTAAGCTACTGGTAATGGAAGAACATGACACTTCCTTATTGAAAATGTTCCAAACAGGACACACGTGCTGACTATCCATGACTCAGGCTACCATTTGGATCACCGGCCTTTGAACTAGAGCTGTTAGAGAACAGCTCACAGAAAGCAAAATCTTCTATCATTGTTTCTTCCAGAACTTAATAATCCAAATTAAAACTAAAAAGTATAATTCTGGAAGGACACACACTAAATCAGTAAGAGTAGTTGCTTCTGCAGAGATAAGCTTAGAAAGATCCGGAAAGAGTTTTATTGTTTGTTGGTTGGTTGTTGTTATTCTATTATATACATATTTTCCTTACTATTTACATTTTAATATTGTTTTTAAAAGTTTATCATTTGTGTAATTTACTCCTTAAAAAAACCAACCCAAAAAATCTGAAAATACAAATGGAATAAACACATACCCCAAGTAACTATAAACTTTAAGAAAGAGCAGAAAACTAAATGGATGAGCAGGTGCAACAGCCAACAGATGCAGCAAAAGCAGCGCTAGGATGGAAGTGTATACAACAAACACCCACATTAAAAAAGGACTTTCAAATAAACAACCTGACTTTACACCTCAAGGAACTAGGAAAAGAACAAATGAAACCCAAAGTTAGCAGAAGGAAGGAAACCATAAAGATTACAGCAAACATAAAATAAAGAATAGAAAAATAATTTTAAAAATTACGAAAATTAAACTTGGTTTTTTGAAAAGATAAAATTAACAAATCTTTAGTTCGACTACACCTTTCAACAGAGAAAAGCCTAGGATTAGAAGGCTTCACTGCGGACTTCTATCAAACATTTAAAGAAGAATTAATGCCAATCATTCTTAAACTCATCCAAAACATTGAAAACACTTCCAAACTCATTTTACGAAGACAGCATTACCCTGATTCAAAGCCAGACAAAGACACCACAAGAAAAGGAAACTACAGGACAATATCCCTGATGAGCATAGATGCAAAAATCTTAATGTTATAAACCACATTAATATAATACAGCATAAAAATTACATGATCATATCTCAACAGATGCAGAAAAGCATTTAATAAGATTCAATACCCTTTCATGATAAAAATTCTTAACAAACTAGAAAGGGAGGGATATTTCTCAACATAATAAAGGCCATGTATGGAAAGCCCACAGCTAACATCATACTCCACAATGAAAAAAAACGAGTTTTTCCAGTAAGATGCTGGACCCTTTCATATACCATAAACAATAACTAACTCAAAATGAACTAAAGACTCAAATATAAGGCCTGAAACCATAAAAGTCTTAGAAGAAAAGAGGAGGAAAGATTTATGACATTGGTTTTAGTAATGATGTCATGAATATGATACCAAAATCACAAGCAACAGAAGCAAAAATAGACTAGTGGAACTATATCAAACTAAAAAGCTTTTGTGCACAAAGGAAACCATCAACAGAAACAACATATGGAATGGAAGAAAATATTTACAAACCATATATCTAACAAGGAATTGATTTCTAAAATACATAATGAACTCTTACAACTCTAGAAAAAAACTAATAACCCACTTAAAAATGCATTAAGGATTTGAATAGACATTTCTCTGAAGAAGACCTACAAATGACCGATAGGTATAAGAAAAGATGATCAATGTCACTAAACATCAGGAAAATGCAAATCAAAACCACAATGAGTTATCACTTCTCACCTGTTAGGATGGCTCTTATCAGAAACACAAAGGCAAGTGTTCGCAAGGGCATGGAGAAATTGCAACATTTGTATACTGATGGTGAGAATACAAAATAGTATAGCCACTGTAGAAAACAGTGTGGAGGGTCCTCAAATAATTAAAAATACAACTACCCTATGATCCAGGAATCCTACTTCCAGATGTTTATCCAAAAGAATTGAGATCAAGATCTTGAAGAGATATTAACACTCCCATGTTCAATGTATCACTATTCCCAATAGCCAAGATGTAGAAACAACCTAAATGTCCACTGACAGATAAATGTATTTTTTTAAGTAATATATACACACAATGGAACTTGATTCAGCCTTAAAAAAGGAGGAAATTCTACAATATGCAACCATATAGATGAACCTTGAGGACATTAAATGAAATAAGCCTGTCACAGAAAGACCAATACTGCAAGACTCCACTTACATGAGAGATCTAAAAGATTCAAACTCATAGAAGCAAAGAATAGAATGGTGGTTGCTAAGGTCTGTGGGGAGGAGAAAGTGGAGAGTTGCTCATCAGTGGGTATAAAATTTCATTTACGTGAGATGAATAAATTCTAGAGATCTGCTGTACAACATCGGGCCTATAGAGAACAATATTGCATTACATACTTAAAAGTCTATCAAGTGGTTAGGTCTTATGTTAAGTGTTCTTACCACAATAAAATTAAAAAGAAGAAAGAGGAGGAGGAGGGGGCAGATGGAAATCTGTCCACATACACTATCTCGAAAGTGGTGTTTGTCAGACTTGGGTTCTGAATCTTAGCAAGAAGAACGTGACCAGCAGGGACAGGATCCTGAAGGAGCCTGAGTGGCAGAACAGAGCCAGCACATACCAATGCTCCAGAAGGCAAAAAGCCTAGTGTCTATGTCTGGTTCTGGAAGTAAGCTGCCTGGAAACTGGTTCCACTGCTTATTAGCTGTGAGACCGTGGGCAAGCTTACCTCACCTACTGGTGCCCATTCTCTTGAGTTGTAAAATGGTCACTTCCTACCTGACGGGAATACTGCGTGAACATAAATGTTGTACACACTGAATGATTTTAAGTTATTATTATAATTATTGGTTTTATTGTCATCTTAATCAGGATGTTACACTTCTATTTAGGACACTCGGCCCTCGTATGATGTTATAAAGTTATTAATAAAGAGAAATTAAGTACCTAAGGACACAGAGCCAAGAAGTATCAGAACATGATTAGAGCCAGAGGGTCAACTCCCGGGTCTATAGTCTTCACTGCCCCGCAATTCTTTCTTTCTTCCCCCTTCTGCCAGACCCTTGTTTGCCTCCAAGGCCCTCAAAGTTTATCACAATTTTACTGGTGTCTTGTTTTTATTTTTCTCCAAATTATTAAAAAATAACTGTTTGGGCCTGAGTAAATCCATTTGCTTGTCTGGGTCTCAATTTCCTTACTTGTAAAATGAGAGGATTAGCTCTAATGATTTCTACTGTTTATTCCAGCTCTAAAATCCCATGATGGACTGCTTCCCCTCTAACACAAGGTGCTTTGTCACTTCAGCTTTTCTCTCACTCTCTGAGGCAGATCCTTAGCAAAAACGTCGAGAGTTTGGGGTTATGACAGAACTGGCTCCGAATTCGGGACTTGCCATTGAAGTGCTGAGTTACTTTGGCCCGGAAAGTTAATTAACACCTCCCACAGTTTCTATTTCTTTATTCGCATTTTCCTTGATAATCTGGATATTAAATTCTGTATCCAAAAGGGAATTTAGCTAGCCAGGCTGAGCTGAACCCCTTTTGAAGTGGAATTATTTGATTTGCTCATCCCACTCAGAGTTGGAAATGACACCAGTGGAAATATTGGGCCATGGAGAGTGTTCCCTTTCTAAGATTTTAATCCTTTAATGTGTAGACATCACTAACTAGGTCTACAAGGCAAAATGGGCTGTTAGCTTTCAGGAGGCCTGATTAAGAGTAGATGTAATAAGACTTAGGATTAGGACCTCCTGGGAATGGTAGGCTTGAGGTGAGTTATGTGAAAACAGGCATCACGTTACGGAAGTACAGAACCCCATCTCCAGTGTCCCATCAGGCTCCCTGGGTTGGTTGACAGTGACAGTGGTCATGGAAACTGAGCATGAACTCACACCACAGAACCATGAGTCGTATCTGTGATGGTTAAAAGGACTCAGACTCAACTCTAGTGAGCGGGTGAGATCATTGTCTTGTCTGAGTGTGGGTGGGAGCAGAAAAAAAAGGTGTCAGGCCCAAGAACAGGGAACTGTCAGGTAAGATAGAGGTGATATGGCGTGAACTACAAGTCAGGTTTCCTGGAAAACTGGGTGAGAAAGTGGGGATAGAATAAGACTAGTAGAACTGGCAGGCAATGTTTGCAGTTTTGAAGATGAGAGTTAGCAAGGTTTACATTCATGAACAATAGAGCTCTTAAATTCTCCACAGCAGACGCCATTTGGTCACGTTCTTCTTGCTAAGATTCAGAACCCAAGTCTGACAAACACCACTTTCGAGATAGTGTATGTGGACAGATTTCCATAAGATGGAAATTACATTCAAATACAAAACAAATCACAATAAACCAAAAGATGAACATGCTACAAAAAAAGGAGGAGCCAACAAGTATGAAAATAGGTCCCATGAGTGGTAAATTCCTCAGGATCTTCGGAGGACCTGGGAGAAAGCAAACGACTAATATGGAAGGTCAGGAAGGAAGGTACCCATCTACAGACTGGCTAACTAGTGTCCTCGTCCTTTGTGTGCCTACAGTTATGGAAGACTTACTCAGTTTATTAATATTAGGTATGAGGGCGTCCCATGTTTGCAAATATTCAGCCCTAAATCCATCCATGGAAAACAAAATAACTGGTGGCAGTTCAAATCTGAAAATGGAAAACAAAATATTAGTCTACTATTTTGATTGTAAAAAAAAAAATAAAGACACTTTTCTGTGCTACTTACAATTCTCTAAATTAGAAAATGCTTAGAAAGTACAGTATGTCCTGGGTCATTTTTTTCTTTCTCTTTTTAAAAATTGTTATCTCCTGGGGCATCTGAGTGGCTCAGTCAGTTAAGCGGCTGCCTTTGGCTCAGGTCGTGATCCCTGGAGTCTCAGGATAGAGCCCAGCATTGGGCTCCCTGCTCAGCGGAGAGTCTGCTTCTCTCTCTGACCCTCCCCCTTCTTGTGCTCTCACGCATGCTCTCTCTCTCAAATAAATAAATAAAATCTTTTTAAAAATTTTTAAAATAAAATAAATATTGTTATCTCCTTTAAGAATCAGTACTTCCAGTAAGGAACCCCTAATTAGCATGTTAGTAATGTTAGTAGGTCAGTAATCCCTTACCTTCAGTCTTTATTGAACTCTAAGCAGTTACTCAACCTCTCATAACTCAGCCCCAACCCACTCACCTAATACGTTGGAATCACCATAATAGAACATTAGTATCATTGCCTTACCTCAAATATATTTAGCACTTTACAGTGGTGAGTATACATGGCGCTAATTAATTGCAGTTTTTCAATAGAGGTCAGCGGCATGCAAGCAGAGCATTAACAAAACATCCCCAGAAATGGAGCTGTTAACCGCAGACCTTGCATGGACCTGACTTTGCTAAAGAGCCAAGAGCAACGATTCCTGAATACAAGGCTCAAACTCAAAAATCGTAAAAGTAACAATTCCTCTACCGCATTTTGGATATAATTATGATACAAAATTTAGGAACTCTATAGCTTATGAGGTTTTTATTATTCTAAAGTTCTACCCTTTTGATTCTTTATTCTAATATCTCGCTATATTAATATTAACATCAAAAGCATTACAATCTTTTTTTTTTTTTAATATCAGTATTTAAGCTAAAGTAATGGAAGGTAACTCTTAGGGTATAGCCAGAGGCTGTCTTTTCTTCGTTTAATTTTTTTTCACTTTTAAAATTTTATTTGTATATATTTTATATACACATGACTACACACACACATTTCACAGATGTATAGTTTGATTAATGTTTCCTAACTTCCTAACAACTCCACTGTGAACTCGATCACCCAGATCAAGAAACAGAATACCAGCACCCTAGAATCCTCCCCTCGAGCTTCTTTCCACTCAATAGCCTCTGCAAACCACACCCCACCAAGGGTGAGCAGTACCTTGACCTAAAACAACAGATTGATTATGCCTGTATCTGTATTTATATTTACACACAAACGGAATCATACAGTATGTATTCCATTGTGCCTGGCCTCTTTTATGGAACATTATGTTTGAGATTAATCCATACTGTTACATGTAGTTGTAGATCATCCATTCTCATGGCTGTCCTGTATTCCAGTTAATGAATAAACCACAACTTAGTTATTCTACTGTTGCTGGGCATTTAGGTAATTTCCACTTTGGAGTTATTATGAACAACAGCTATAAACACCAACATTTGTTTTAAATTCCAAATACACTGCATGCAACTGAGTATGTGAAGCTCTGTGCTCAAGCAGCTTCACATCTAAATTTTTAAGCAGGGGGGATGGGGTGGCTGGGTGATGGACATCGGGGAGAGTACGTGTTGTGGTGAGCAATGGGTGTTACATACCTGTACCCCTGAAACAAATAATACATTACATGTTAATTAAAAATTTTTTTTTAATTAGAAAAATAAATTTTTAAGCAAAAACACACTTTTCCAAGAAATTTGATTGGAGTAGTCCTTAAAAATATCCACTATTATTATGGAGAAAATTCTGAATGCTAATACAAACTATTTTTTTTTAATTTATTTATTTTAGAGAGAGAGTGAGAGAGTGCACATGAATAGGTGGAGGGGCAGAGGGAGAAGGAGAGAGAGGATCTCAGGCAGATTCCCTGCTACGCATGGAGCCCAATGTGGTGCTCAACCCCACTACCCAAGAGATCATGACCTGAGCTGAAATCAAGAGTCTCATGCTTAAGCGACTGAGCCACCTGGGCACCCCCAATACAAACTATCAATAAGAAAAATAATTTCTGTGTTTTTCAAGGTGCTTGAGTAAAGCTAGAAAAATATCAGCCTGGCCATCTAATTACACATTTGTAAAAGAAACTGTGAGGAGAGTCTGGAGGACAGGTCTATATGGTTTCCCAGAATATACAGTTATTGTAGAGTAATTCATTTAACAAATATTTGAGTCAGACATTATTGCTAAATATTGAAAATAAAGGCATGAAGGAATTACAGCCCTAATCTAGGGGATGAAATTGAGAAGTAAATGGGGGTGGTTAAAGGTTAGAATTGATTACAGGATGCTATTCAACTACATAGGGGATGTCAGATTTGATCTTTGTAAGGTAAAAACAGACGTGTGAACTTGGCCCTAAAGAACAAATAGAAATAATATGAAAAGAGAATGGGACCAATGTGTTAGAGAATGGGACCAATGTGTTAATCAGAAAAAAATATGCTGTGCAAAAGCCCATGTGAGAGATATGGTACATACATGCAATAACATTTATGAGTCTCAAAATCGTTGGATTAAGAACAACAACACAAGGGAACATATGGGATGATTCCATTTATATGAAATTCTAGAACAGGAATCTATGGTGATAGAAATCAGCACATGAGGTGTCTTTCTGGGGTGATGGAAATATTCTCTGTCTTGGAAATACTCTATCTCTGGGTTGCATGGGTTTCTGAATTTCCAAGTCTCATTATACTGTACACATAAATGTTAGCATTTCAATATATAGATTATACCTCAAAAAAATAAAATGGAAAATTGGGATTTTTTTTACACACAATATATAGAAAACTCATCAAGAGGTTCAAGTGATGCATTGCAGTGTGCATTGGAAATACTTATACTTCATAAATTCATTAGCATAAGGCCATTAAAACTTTTATATTTATAAATATGCCATCAGAATAACCTTGCAGCTTAAAAACAAGGTCAAACATCTATGGGATCAAGATGTTGACTTAATTCTCACATGAAATCTTTTTTTTTTTCAAAGTTTTTTTGTTTTTGTTTTTTTGATGTAGTGATCCATGATTCATTGTATATAACACCCAGTGCTCCATGCAATACATGCCCTCCTTAATACCCCTCACCAGGCTAACCCCATCACATGAAATCTTCTGAACTTGGCATTATTATTATTACAAATACTACTATAATTTTATAGATGAAGCTCACAGAATTGACTACAGTTAAAGTCCCATAGGCAAAACCAATTCTCAAACTCAAGTATCCTTTTTATTCTAAATTTTTTGCTCATCCAAAAGCCCCTGGACAGGGCAGCTGGTTCTGAGGATTGGGGTAAACCAAAGCAGCATGGTACAAAAACAGACATTATCTACACACATTCTTTTTTTTTTTTCTTTTTAAAGATTTTTTATCTATTTATTTGACAGAGAGAGACACAGCGAGAGAGGGAACACAAGTAGGGGGAGTGGGAGAGGCAGAAGCAGGCTTCCCGCAGAGCAGGGAGCCCGATGCGGGGCTCGATCCCAGGACCCTGGGATCATGACCTGAGCCGAAGGCAGACGCCCAACCGACTGAGTCACCCAGGCGCCCCTACACACATTCTTTAAATAAAATAATGCTATCTAAAAATGACTCCACCAATTCTTCCTACAGCCAGATACTCCATTTTTCTCCTACCTCACCAACTTCCTTCCACTGCTTGGGCCAAAAGAATGAAGTCGGTGAAGGGCAAAAGGGGTAACTGGAGGGGAAATCCACCCTGACTGGAAGGTGATGTGGGGCATGCTTCCAGGACTGGGAAAGGTCCAGTAGCCGCCATTATAAGTGTGTGGAGGAGAGGCATGGGAGGGGTGGGGTGAGGGGTTTTACCTCATGCTTTCCTCACCCATGTACACATGATAAAGTCCTTTTCATCCACTCTTCCTTGTGAGGCCTTCCATGGGCAAACTTCTTTCCCTTTCCTCAGTTAAGTATAAATTCAAAATTCCAGGATATTCATAGGAAAGAGTTCTGGCTGGAGTAATTCAGATCTAAATCCTAGTCCTGACCAGAGGAACTTGAGAATGCTAGTATTTAATACTTCAACCATTTTTTTAAGTCACTGTTACAAGACATGAATGTAAAAAATTAATTTAAAATGCTTTGTAAACAATGATGTGAACAAAAGTCTGAGTTTGAAGCCACCAAGAATCCTAATCGTTGGTTAAGTATATTGTTTTAAAATATAAAGTGGAGGAAATGCCACTTGGCTTCTCAGCTACATTGCATGTTAAAGGAGGATAAAAACTCCCCGTATTCTCACCCTTCTGGACACTGAGACTGCTGGGCTGTGCCACAGTCTTCTTTCACCCAAGAGGTTTCTCCTGAAAAATAAGATCAAAATCTTTAGACAGCTGCACCACAGAAAAGAAAAACAAATGTTCAATGAACATGATCTTTCCAAACTACTTTGTTCATGTTATTCCAATGACTAAATTCTTCCAGAACATGTTAAGTGCTATTCCGCATGTTGAAAAGATCAGCGTTGCCCAGAGGTTTGGACAGACTGAATACCAAGAAGCTCATCTTTACCAAGAAAAACAAAGGGGATTCTTTTAGCTGGAAAGAGACAATTAGAAAAAAAAAAAAGAGTTTAATAAATATAGATATACCAACTAAAGAAAAGATAAAAGAAATCATTGTGCTGGGGGGTCAGAAGCAGTAAATGAGAATAATTGACTTCAACTGGGAAAAATTAAACATAGTAAGTTTGAAGATCTTAACTAAAAAAATTTTACTTCATGAATGTTTCTGTTTATAGAACATTCCAACTAACTAATGAAGTAGAAATGATAGAGTATAAATATCATCGCTTGTATCCCTTGATAGATACAGGCAATGATCATCGATGGCTAACATTCCAGAAAAAGCAACAAGCAGACAAGATGTGCTTCTTGATGGAAGTAATACCACCATCTACAGAGTATACTTGCAAAATAAATACATACTTTGCACCTGAATCTGAACAGTCCTCTAATTCTAACTACCAATTTTCAGGAAATACAGGAGATGACAAACTGCTTAAAATGCAATCTGCAAAACAAACTGGAAAAGTCTGCAGGACAAAGGCCTCATTTCTTCAACATGTAAATTGCAAGGGGAAAAAAAGAAAGAGAAGCTATTTTTAAAGGACTTGAAGTATTAGCCACTTGAAATGTATGGAATCTTTTTGGATCCTATTTCAAACAATCTTTTTTAAAAATGTTATGAGACAACAGAAAAATTAGAACACTGGATATTTGATGATATCAACAACAATTGATGTTTTTAGATATACTAATGGTATTGTAATTTTGTTAAATATTTACATTTTTAGATACACCCTAAAAATATTGACAGATGAATGATAGTAACTCTAGGATTTGCTTAGAAATCATCTAAAATCTGGGGAGAGAAGTTGGGGTGGATAAAGAGTATATTTTGTTAAGAAAAAACAATCCAAAACTTGAAAATAAGCAAAAGGAAGATTGATCACTAAACTTCATTTTAATGTCATCCTGGGGATTATCTAAAAAACCCACCTATGAATTATCTAATTACTTAGAAGTATATACCTTTATCTGGCTTATTCCTTACCATTCATTTTATAACACAGTAACAGTAGCAATTAATTGGTAGAAAAATAATAGCAACATAAGTGATTCTTGTCTGATAGCAAAAAAATTGTCATGTAGAAATGCAAATCCTTTCTGTCCCACCAGAATTTACACTATTTATAACTTCATTCCAACATTCTTTCAGTTGTATGTATACTTAGTCTCTTTCATTCTCTTTGAGCCAGCTGGACAGTCCAGATGATTATCTCATGAATGAGCTATTTACTTTTTGACATGTTCACATTACATTTCTATGAGACTCATGTTTTTATCTTTTTGAAAATTATACTTTGTCAAGAGGAGACAAGACTGGCCATGAGTTGATAGCTGCTGAAGCTAAGTGCTGGACATATAGGGAAATCACCATACAATTCTCTCCTTTATATATGTTAGAAATATATCATAAAGGTTTTAAAATTCTAAATTTAAAACGTAAAAGTGACTAGCTGGTTTCTTGCACAAAAATTATTCAAATGCCTTCAAACTACGGCCTGAAGATTTAATTTGAGCAAAAATCATGTAACATCTTTAAACAAAGTATTGAATCCTTAGAGAAAACATTTACATTTATTTTGAAAAATAAACTGAAATGATAAAATTAACTCCATCAAAGTACCCATTTAGCAGTGGTGGTAAATATCAACACTGCTTATAACAATTACTGTTGTTTCTTTTTTTTTTTAAGATTTTATTTATTTATTTGACAGAGAGAGACACAGAGAGAGAGGGAACACAAGCAGGGGGAAAGTGAGAGGGAGAAGGCTTCCTCTGAGCAAAGAGCTTGACGCGGGTCTCGATCCCTGGACCCCGGGATCATGACCCAAGCCGAATGGCAGACGCGTAACGACTGAGCCACCCAGGCACCCCGCTTCTGTTATTGTGTGTGTTGGGAGGGGGCAGAAGCAGCCAATGAGAATAATTGATTTCAACTGGGAAAAATTAAACATAGTAAGTTTTAAGATCTTAATGACTGAGCCACCCAGGTACCACAACAATTACTGTTGTTTCTATTAAATTTCAGCAATGTTGTGCATTGAATTCAGTGGGAAATTTTACCATATGACCTGAAGATCAGTCTTGACATAAAAAGTTAAATTATATATTTGATGTAGAAGGTGGGAAAATAGAGGGGTCAGAGGCAGTGAACTTACAGAAATAAGCAAACAAGAAATTGCCTTCATGAATTTAGCAGAATTTTTAATGATGCAATATTAAATGTCAAACAATAATTATTTGAAAAATAAGTTACCATTTCAGACATTTATTCTTCCTTTTTGATAGCTCCTTTTAGTTGATTGTCAGTTATATTTTGTAATAAAAATTGATTTATCCATTAGTGTGAAATCTATTTTCTACTAAGAGATTATAGTTTTTAATGTTTCTACTATAACATTTTCCTCCTATTCAAAAAAATCAGAATTCAACCTAATCTCTTTTTTTGGTCTAGAAAAATTAAAAGTATAAGTTAGTTGCCTTTATTGGGTTTGGCATTATGAAAAAGGGGTTGATAACTTGAAGCAATTTTGTTGCTGTGTGTTTATGTGCATTTTTCATAAATTTCATTACATGTTCAGAGGGATTGGTAATTTTTAAAAATAATCTGCAGTACATCACTTGCAGTTGGAACCAGGAGTTGAATAACCTGTGTCCTAATCTTGGCTCTGCAGTAACTCTCTGAAGGTCCTTAATCAGTAATTTGACCACTCAGGACACAGTTGTTTCAGCAGTAACGTTGGTTTAACAGACTGATTGACGGGCCAGATAACCTCTTTCATCATGTTTTAACTTTAGGATCTGCCATCTGGTATCTCAAACCACAGATATTTCTAGCATAGTCATTGGATTGGAGAAGACCTTGCCTTATCAATGAATATGGAAATTTAATCTTTCTCTTCTTTTCTATAGTATCTATGTTATGAACTCCCTCTCTCTATAATGCATGAGCCACATTTCTTCCCACAGTAAACACGTTGTCTCTGACTTGTTTTAATTTATGCAGCCTGGGTCAGCCAGCTCTGGGGTCACTGAACACAGAGAAGCGAATGGGTCAACTTCCTCTGCTTACCTTGGCAAACAGTCTTGTAGTCAGCACAGCAGTCTTTCCTCTGCAGACAGTCATCCGAACAAGAGCAAAGGCTGAACTCTAGTCTGGTCTCCCCACAACGAAATCTATTGCATGTCCATATTCGAGCTGTAAAATCACACAATTCAGTTCCCAGCATTTAACGTATACCCAAGTATCCAACAGCAAATGTAAATTCCAGACGTTTATCCCTGTATTATTGTAAGGGCCAACTCTTGGCTTCTCTGCATTAATAAATGAAAATACGTCATACAAACAAGGCACAACCCATCACTTTTCTTCAGTTGGCATGAGTGGCAGAGAGAAATGCAGTTTTGTAAGTTGCAGCTCTGGTCTACCTGGCAGGTACACCTCTGACTTTGGAGAAACTCTGAACACTGACTCTATTCCCACCCAAAATTAGGAACTCCCAACGGAGATGAACCACTAGTGATGGTGGCCACCCAAGAGCACTTTCGTTTAAGGACGGGCAGGAAGGAAGAGGCCGTGAGAGCAGAATTAACAGGAACACGGTCAGGTCTGTAAGAATGCAGGCAGGCCAGGGCACCTCCCAACTGAGGGTACGGAGTGCTAGGTGAGCCTCCGCTGAGCTTCTGCAGCTCTCCCAGGCTACGTGCTCAGTATGAGAGCAGTGTAAATAAACATGAGTGCTAAAACAGCACGAGGCTATCCCATCACTGCTTCCTAGTGCCATCTGCTAGGAATCAGTGTCTAAAATCAACATCAGCTCTGTGCTTAGACAAATGCGTACGACAGGTGACTGCTGCGTGCTTCTGTTGTGCATAGAGTTCTTCATTGTCCATTACTTATCACTTACTTAGGAAAGATTTGGGGAGATTAAGTAAAGGGAATGCAGATCTTATCTACACTAAGTTATCCCCCCCCCTTGCCCTTTTCAGAAAATATAATGTAAGAAGCTCTACTATTCTAATCTTTACTCTTTGAACCGCTAGCCACCCCCTTATCTACATGCCTTCACTGATGTCTTAAAAGATTAAACATTGAGAACTGTCTCTTCTACCCAGAGAACAGTGTTTCTCAAGTTGTATTCTGTGGAGCACTGGCATCAGAATCACCAAGAATCACCAGCTTTCCAAGTAAGTCTTATGCACCCTGAAATCTGAGAACGACTGCAAAGGAAACTGAACAAGATGATTAACTTGAGCCGTGGTGAAACTGCGTTGTGACGTTCGTATTCCCAGCAACATAGACAGCGTTTCATCTACTGGACACCATTATTCCTCAACCTCAATCAAATCAAGTGTGGACTCTGTGTTTAGTACTGCAAAAGCAGAAACGATAATCCTGTACACAAGGTGTTATGGGTTGAATAGTGTCCCGCTAAGATGTTGGAGTGTTAGCCCCCCAACGCCATGAATGTGACTTTGCTTAGAAAGAGATCTTTGTAGATACTCAAGTTCAAATGAGGTCATTAGAGTGGTCCCTATCCAGTGCAACAGATATTCTTATAAAAAGGGGAAATTTGGACATGTACATACACACACACACACACACACACACAGGGAAGACTATGAAGACACAAGAGAACTCTCCGTGAAGACAAAGGCAGAGTTTGGGGTTATGCTGCCAAAAGCCAACGACAGCCAACTTGTAACCCACCAGAAGCTAGGAGAAGGGCAAGGAATGGATCTCCCTCACAGACCTTAGAAAGAATCAACCCTGATGAAACCTGCATCTTGGATTTCTAGCTTCTAGAACTGAGGAAATGAATTTCTGTTGTTTAAGCCCCCCAGTTTCTGAGTTATGGCAGCCCTAGCAAACCAATAGACAAGGTGTATGGTGAGCATTTGGACATGCGTTAATGACAGCACAACCAACATGCTATAATGAACTTATCCTCAGAATCCATACTTGATTCCACACAAGTGTCTTCAAAATCCCAGCAGCAGTCGCCTCTGTGTTTGCATTCCATATCACACCGACAACTCTCCAGTCCTCTGAATGAAGAATCAAAGCATTTCTTCCTGCAACTGCCTGTAGGAGTGGAGGGAATAAGGAAACCAGTGCTTAGAAGTTATCTGAGGGCCAACTGGGTGGCTCAGTCAGTCCGACTCTTAATTTCGGCTCAGGTCATGATCTCAGGGTCATGAGATTGAGCCCATGTCAGGCTCTGCGCTCAGCAGGGAGTCTGCTTGAGATTCTCTCCCTCTCCCTCTGCCCCTCCTTCCCATGCTCTCTCTCTTTCAAATAAATAAAATCTTTAAAAAAAAAAAAGAAATTATCTGATGTCTCTGAGCTAGATGGTAGAAGCACACAGAAGAGGTACCTAGCACAGACTAGGTCAGACAAACAGATATTTTTTTATTGTGCTCTATGAGTCATCAATGCACAATGATAAATAGTAAGTGATTTTTCCCCAGGACTCCAGAGAGGTCCCAGACTCAGAAACACCAGGCACCATTAGGTGAAGGTAGGAGGGACAGGCAGAGGCTAAATAAAGTGAAACTGGTTTAAAGTCTGAAGATGGAGCAGCAAGATCCACCTCACCTCCCACTCGATAGAGGCTCATAATCTGGAAGAATTTAGGAAAAGTAGCTTTCATCACAGAGGCAGACATAAAGGTTAGCTATGATGAGAAAAGATGAACAAGCCGTATTCATAAACTTGAACAAATGGTTACCAGACATTTGAGAATAGCAAGATAAAATCCAACATAAAAACGAAGACCAAAACAAATAAGAAAAGAAAAGAGGAAAAGAAAAACTTGATTGAAAAGGAAACAATGAAAGAAACAGAAGAGTTAAACACAAACACACACATGCACAGCTAACAGTGAGAGCTTCAGAAAAGACGATATTGTATCCATGAAATAAGAAAGAAAGCTATAATTTCAAAAAGAGAAATAATGTTCAGGGTTCTCTTAGAAATAAAAACATGAAAGCAGTAATGAAAAATTCAGTAGAGGGGCGTGGTAGGCAGAATGATGGTTTCAGAGAAGATTTCACACCCTAATCCCCAAGATTGAACATGCTATGTTGTTTTACATGGCAAAGAGATATTGCAGATATAATCAAGGCTACTACATAGTTAACCTTTTAAAAGGAAGGTAGTACCTAAAAGTGAAAAACAGAGAAAGTAGACATGATATTATTAAAGAAGTCATATTATAAAATTTCCCAGAACTGGGGCGCCTGGGTGGCTCAGTTGTTAAGCATCTGCCTTCGGCTCAGGTCATGATCCCAGGGTCCTGGGATCGAGCCCCACATCGGGCTCCCTGCTCTGCGGGGAGCCTGCTTCTCCCTCTCCCACTCCCCCTGCTTGTGTTCCTGCTCTCACTATGTCTCTCTCTGTCAAATAAATAAATAAAATCTTTAAAAAAAAATAAAAAAAATAAAAATAAATAAATAAATAAAATTTCCCAGAACTGAAAAGTATTAATTATTACATCAACATTTCCCAGGGCAAAACTCACATGAAGGGGTCAGCACAACAGGGACAAAGAGATCTTGAAAGTTCCCAGAGAAAGATCATGAGCAAGCTATCAAAGATCACAAGTCAGAATGGTATCAAATTTCTTAAAAGCAACACTGAAAGCCAGAAGACAGGAAAGCAATGTCTTCATATTTCTAGAGGAAAATTATGTTCATCTCAGAATTCAATATCTAGCCAAACTGTCAAGTGTTAGGTTAGGATGATGAAAATATCTTTAGATAGATAAGAACTCAAGTTGTATCTTTTATGTATCCTATTTTAAGAAGCTACTAAAGGATGTTCTTTAGCAAAATGAGGAAGTGAAACAAAGAGATCCAAAAAATAATGAGATCCAACACCATGGAGGGTCTAGGGGAACACCAAACAAACCAAGAGAGAAACCAACACAGATTGGAGCAGCAGGGCAGAGAAACAAAAGTTAAAATAAAAGATACCACTCTATACCTAAGTTTACATTGCCAAAAATGAGAGAGCCAGATAATGCCAAGGGTTGGTGAGGGTGCACGGTAAAGACAGAGTAAGCTGTGGCAGCCGTTCCAGAAAGCTATCTGGGGCTACTCACCCAAGTTAAAATACAGACCCTAAGACCAAGGAATCCTATTCCTGGGTAGATGATGAAGCAATCTCATGCAGGTCCATAAGGGAACCTGCGGGATTTATGTAATGTAAAGGAACTAAAGTCAACCTGGGTATCCAGCACCAGGGGAGGGCATAGGTCAAATAGTATATTGCTATACATGCTAAAGAGTAGCAAGTAGAGAGATGCCTAAGAATAGATGGATGCATAACAATTTAGGATTTTTTTTTTAGATATTTATTTATTTATTTATTTGACAGAGAGGGAACACGAGCAGGGGGAGGGGGAGAGGGAGAAGCAGGCTTCCCGCGGAGCAGGGAGCCCGATGCGAGGCTCGATCCCAAAACCCTGGGATCATGACCTGAGCCGAAGGCAGACGCATAACGATTGAGCCACCCAGGTGCCCCAATTTAGATGGATCTTAAGAAACGTTCAGTGAAAAAGTAACCCAAAAAAGTTTATATACCATTTATATAAAAGGCCTTTACATTTTTATATTCACTCTCCTACCTTGAAACATTTTCTGCACATGGCTTCCGGGACACAACAATCCACTGGCTTTCCTGCCACATCCCTGGCCAATTCTTCCTAGACTTCATCCGTGGTTTTTCTCCCCCCTCATCTTCCCAGTTTTGTAAGGTTAGTGTGTTCCAGTTACATTGCCTTAAATCCACATACGAAGCTGATAACCGCCACATTGCATGTCCATCTAGGACCTCTCTTCAAAAGCCAGCCTCATATATTCAACTACCTTCTGGCTTTTCCACTTGGACACCTAATAGATATTTCAAACTTAACATGTCCAAAAACGAGTTCCTGATTATTCTCCCCAAACCAGCTTCTTCAACAGTGTTCCCCCTCTCTATCGTGGAAATTCTGTATTTCCAGATGTTCATACCAAAAATTTTGAAGTCATTCGTGACTTCGCTCTTTCTCTATATCCACTTTGTGGATAAAAATCTATCTATCACATCCAAAGATATCCAGGATCCAAACACTTCTCACCAGTTACAATGTTACCACCCTAGTTCAAGACATAGAGCTTGTGTGGATTATTGCAATGATTTCCTAATTGATGTCTCCACATCTCCTGGTTTCACCCTGCCATTTATTCATAAGACAGCAGCCTAAGTGAGCGTGTGGAAAAGCAAACCATGCATGTATCTTCTCTGCTCAAAACTCCAATCACTTCCCATCACTCTCAGAATGAAAGCCCGCGGCCAGATTTGACTTAACAATCTCACTGATGTGGCTTCTCTTCTGTCCTTGGGTTGATCTCATTTTATGACTACCTTCCCTCTTGTCCTCTTAGTTCCAATTAACCACCCTTGTTATTCTTCTTTTTTTTCCAAACTTGTTATTCTTTAAATGAAGTTGCCAGGCATGTTCCTGCCTTAGGCCTTTGCCCTTGCTGTTTCCTCTTGCCTGGAATGTTCTTCCCCCAAATATCCCTATTTCTCCCTCACTCTAGCTCTTTACAAAGACTTTTTTACAAAAGTCATTTCACATACATCTCCCATCCCACCCTAACTCCATATTTTATAATCCCCTTTTCAGTTTTACTTATCCCTTAGCACTTTCCTTATCATATTATATGTATTTGGCTTATTTATATTTTTAGTGTCTGTCTTCTATGCTGGACTATAAACTCCTGAAGGATGTGTCTATTTTCTTCACCACTGTTGTCCCAGTAATTAGAATAATACCTAGCATACAGTCAGTGCCCAATTGTTGAAGAATAAGTAAAAAGTATGTGCGCATAAAAGAATAAAATTTTAAGAACCCATTAAAAACTCAAACCGGAAAAATTGCTTGAAAACTCACACTAGAAAAAAACGTACTGTTCCTATGAAAAGTGGGTTGATTGGAGTGGAGAATGGTGAAAATGGTCCAGGACTGGGGATTAGGAATCAGCTATGGAAGAATGAGGGGATGAATATTTTAAGGATGCTAGTAAAGGA
Organism: Neomonachus schauinslandi; assembly: GCF_002201575.2. NCBI lineage: Eukaryota > Metazoa > Chordata > Mammalia > Carnivora > Phocidae > Neomonachus > Neomonachus schauinslandi. Next base: position 32,378,860 of record NC_058410.1, read on the forward strand.
GGGGCTGGAGTTAAGTACCAATGCCCTGGGTGGGAAGGGCTGATGCCACATGAGGGCTGATAGACTGAGATAAAAGGACAAGAATAAGGAACAATGACACTGGGAAGCCAGCCAATAGGTGTACTAAAGTAAGGAAGGGAGAGAAAGAGCCAAAATAATCAGAGATTTTGTTCAGAGATTAGTATATGTCTCTTGCAATTAATTTACGTGATTTGAGGATGAGAGAACTAAGAAGTGGTGCATACCTGTGCAAACTAACATCAGAATAATACTACCAAAGTGGACCACCTACACCTGTTAGGTCTAGGACTGGTACTGTAGTTCAGAAACACAATAGCCAAGTGACCCCAAAAAAGACAGTAATTTTCCAGGTAAGGTCCACCTTTCCAGTTCCACCATGTTCCCATGTTAGGCTAGGGGTACTGAGTGTCTGTTAATTCTTAAGTGAGAACATAACTGGAAAATCGTCTGTTAATCTCACCAAGAGTCTCCCTAACAAAGAAGCAGTAAGACCTTCCCCAAGGGAGTCAAACTAGAAGTTAATCAGCCAAATTAAAAAGGAGAATGAATTACCTAACATTTGACCTCATACTTCCCCTTCATAAAAGTACCAAAACAATACATAACAAGATTTAGAAAATGCTTTTCATATAGTCACTTGTAAGTAGTTTATGTACTGTTCATACTGATCTGATATGGCAAAAGAGACGTGTTTTGATATTTTCGGGATTCTATCTCCTATTTTTTCTTTGCTTCTTTTATTTTTTAGATTTGTTTTTATTTATTTATTTGATAGAAGGGGAGTGGGAGGGAGAACACAGAGGGAGAGGCAGAGGGAGAAGCAGACTCCCCACTGAGCAGGGAGCCCGACGTGGGCCTCGAGCCCAGGACCCTGGGATCGTGACCTGAGCCAAAGGCAGAGGCTTAACCGACTGAGCCACTCAGGCGCCCCTTTCTTTGCTTCTTATGAGGAAAAATAAATAAATAAATGTGAAGCTTTTACTCTGCACTACATTTAAGAATGTGGCATCGCCTAGCCAAGAAATAGTGAGATTTCAGGGAGAATGCAATACTAACACGGCAGGAGGTCCTGGGAGGGGAGCAACCAAGACTTTTGAGACCAAGTTTATCGACAAGCAGATAGGAATGAGTAGAGTAGGTGCTGGGACAGGAGTCTTTAATCCAGTTATCAAAGTCCTCTATGAAGGTGAGGTCAAATAAGAACATAGAGGAATGATGTGAATCTCAAGGGAGCAGGGGGTGAGGGCAAAAGGGTAGAGTCTAGAAATGACAGTGGATAATGCTAACCACAGACGTGGGCTCCTAGTAAGTGCGGTGTGGGAGACGGAGAAGCCTAGGAGGAGAGTACTCCATGCAGGAGAGAGGGAGCTCCAGAGAAGAGACAAGTTTCAAGGGGTGAAGGTGAGGAGAAAGGAGAAATCAGGAACTGTTGAGAAAACACTGAGGGATATACCTTGCTGTTCTTGTCGCCTGAGTCCAAGCCCCAGCCCCAATCCAAGTGACACAATCACCAACAAAGCAAGAAGAACCTATTATGAAAAAAGGAGAAGTGATCTTTACAATTTTAAAAAAATGTAAAAAGGTACAAAGATACCTCCCTCCCTCTCTCAGTGAATATTAAAGGCGCAGAGCACACCAGGTCCAACAATGAAAGAGGCATGTATTTTTTTTTAATGCCTGAAAATAAGAAAGCTTTGGGAAGAAATTTAGAATACTACTTATTGCAGATCTTCAAATTCAAACACATCGGTCCTGGTTAGCTTAACCCCAGATGGAGTTAAAGTATGAATGAAACCATGGGAGCCATTTACCTTTGCCCATTTTTCATTCTTAACTAGATTCCTGTTTGGAGATCATTTATCTAAAAGCATTCCTCAACTGTGAAATCTTTAACTACCTCACTCCTAGGGAGCAGAGGTCCCTCCCTTTCCCCGCCCAGCTCTGTCCTATGGAGGGGAATGAGGAATATCTAACACATGTAAAAATATAGTGCCCAAATAATTAACTGGCAAATGATCCACTTTGATCTACAGCTCAGACCGATGATGTGGAAGCTCTGTGACTTAAGATTGCGTGTGTCATTCATTATCACTACTGCTGACCAGGCTCTTCAATATAGTGGACTTTATGTGATACCTGGAATTAAACTGTGATACAGTTAAATTATTCCTACTGACCTTTCTCCCCTCTCCAGTACGTCCAATTATAAGTATGATGGATAACAGACATTGAATAATACGTAGCCATAAAATATGAATGCAACAGATAACAAATTGCTCAGGAATGTATTTTACAACACCAATAACCTTTGGCCTGACTTTAAAAAAAAAAATCACTTTTTTTTTTAAAGATTTTATTTATTTATTTGACAGAGAGAGACACAGTGAGAGAGGGAACACAAGCAGGAGGAGTGGGAGAGGGAGAAGCAGGCCTCCCGCTGAGCAGGGAGCCCAATGCGGGGCTCGATCCCAGGACCCTGGGATCATGACCTGAGCCGAAGGCAGACGCTTAACGACTGAGCCACCCAGGAGCCCCCCAAAAAATCACTTTTATAAAAAAAAACCACAACATCAAAATTGCTTAGGTAATAAAGATCTACGTAGCCATCAATTGTCTTTGTTTTCACTCTATTTAACCTATCTAACTTTTATTAACCTATAATAAATTATTATAGGTTAATAAATATCTAATAAATATCTAACTTTTACCATAGAAGTGGATTAAACTATTGGGAAAATACCTTAAAATACTGTAAGAACAATTTTTTATGAAGTCTGAAAGTTAGCCCAAGTTTCATTGACCTTCCAGCAGGTATGCATTCAGTGGAGAATAGAAGGGGAAAAGTGAACATAAACAGTTATTAAGTAGCATCACTAAGCACTTAGTCCCTTGCTATGATGCTCAAAAGCCACAGGTGACCAAGATTAGGAGCACAAAGTGGAGAAACACAGGGAAATAGTCCGATGGTAAACCTCATGCATCATAGATTTACATATTAGCCTATTTTGGTTTTACATCTTATCTTTGGTCCTTTTGCCATTCAAATTTAATGGGAAAATAAACAGCATCTAGCTGTCCTTTGGATGCTCTCAAATTTTTCTCCTGCTAAATCTTAGTGTCGGTTTCTTCATGGCTGTACTTTTTCCATATATTTTTTACTTCTTCCCTACATAGTTCTGTAAGTTCCTCAAGAAGAAGGTTCATTTTTAATCTCATATAATCATTTCCTCTAAACATGTAGTAATTCTGAATAAGCTTCTTTTTTTTCCTTTAAAGGTATTATTTATTCATTTGTCAGAGAGAGAGCAAGAGCACAAGCAGGGGGAGCAGCAGAGGGAGAAGCAGGCTCCTCACTGAGCAAGGAGCCCAATGCAGGACTCAATCCCAGGACCCTGGGATCATGACCTGAGCTGAAGGCAGACACTTAACAGACTGAGCCACCCAGGTGTCCCCTGAATAAGCTTCTTGATATTGAGGTGCCTATGTATCTTAAACTATTTATGCTATCAACAAAGTGGAGAGGGGAGAGCTCTGGATTTCAAAAACCTCTGAGAATCCAATATTTGGCTTCAGATGGCTGAATAAAGAGTGCTAGAAACACAGGCGATACATGTAAAGTTTTTTACATGAAACTTTTTTTAAAATTTGGAAACAGGGTACTTTTGAAACTATGATTTTGAAAGATTGAGCTTCTATTATACATACTGGTAAACTATTAGAAGGATAAGGAAGGAAAATAAATGATGTACAAAATTTTGCTTCCAAGAGGTTTATAATTTCTTGAATTTATAAGATGGAATAAATATAATAAATGGCATAGAAGCTAACACTCCAAAGTTCCCAGAAGGATAATGAATAAATAGAATATCTTGACAGTTTACTTTGTTATAGTAAGCTCAATGCTTACACACATTGTTTCATTTACTTCTAGAAACAATGCTTGAGTGACAGAATGGTGGTGACATTAACCAAAGTAGGGAATTAAGGAGAAAATTGCAGGATGTTAGGTGTGAGAAATTAATCAGTTGGTTTTGCCTTGAGATACTGGATGAGGAGCCAGCAAGAAGGCATTTGAAATTGTGTGACAAACTCAGCAAGAAGTCGGACCTACTGGCTTGCTTGAATTTTTTTTTTTTAAGATTTTATTTATTTATTTGACAGAGAGACACAGTGAGAGAGGCAACACAAGCGGGGGAGTAGGAGAGAGAGAGAAGCAGGCTTCCCGCGGAGCAGGGAGCCCAATGCGGGGCTGGATCCCAGGACCCTGGGATCATGACCTGAGCTGAAGGCAGACGTTTAACGACTGAGCCACCCAGGCGCCCCTTGCTTGAAATTCTTGGTTGAGAATGTGACTTTTATTTTATTTTATTTTTTTAAAAGACTTTATTTATTTATTTGAGAGAGAGAATGAGAGAGAGAGAGCACATGAGAGGGGGGAGGGTCAGAGGGAGAAGCAGACTCCCTGCTGAGCAGGGAATCCAATGTGGGACTCGATCCTGGGACTCCAGGATCATGACCTGAGCCGAAGGCAGTCGCTTAACCAACTGAGCCACCCAGGCGCCCGAGAATGTGACTTTTAAAATCATGAAAAGATGAGATCGCCTACAGAAAAGATCTTTAAAAACAGGGTTCGGTGGAACACTATGTGCAATGTGCAATGAGAAGAAAGATAAATCAGCCAAGGATGCAGATAAAGAGAAACGTCATAAAAATGGGGGCTATCAATGCCATTATGGAAGCAATAGGAGAGAATAATTCAAGATGAGAAAATAATAATAATAATAATATGCGGTAGTATTATTGTTACGGAGATGCAGCAGGACAAGGACAGAGAAGGACTGACTTTCAGGGAGATGACTTCAGGACAGTAAAAACAAGCAGAACAGAGAATGGTTGGATGGTGAGAAAACCAAGGTAGTGGATGGACCTCTCTTTTCCCCAAAAGTTTGAGTAATAAAATCAAGGAAAGTTTTTTTTTTTTTCTTCCCTTTTTATTCTTTTCAACAGGGCAGATCTTATCATGTAAAAAAAAGCAAAGAGGAACTAGACAAAGAGACCATTGTTAGGAGTAAAGTGAACTAAGATAAAAGCAATAGTCCAACAAAGAATATAAGATACGGTGATTTTAATTGCTCACTCTCTGGTCTTAAAGATATTCACACAGTATAAAATGGTGACTTGGGGGGTGATTATAATCATGCTAGAATCAATGCTGTAAAGTGTTTCACCACAGATCCCCACTTTTTAGGTTGATCAAATATTAATTTGTAGTTACATTTCTTAGGCAAAATATGATTAAAAAACATTGACTTGGCATCGCAGTTGTCAGAAGGGATAAAACTGAATACAACCATTTAAAAACCTTACACTTAAATAACAACACAAATATAAATGGGGATTTATACGCTTAACATTGTCATAAAGCTACAAAGACTAAAATTAAAAATTGTACTTACAATACAAATTATTTTATATTTCTTAACACTGTTCCTCTTAGCAGGTTCTTCCATTGATAAAGCCAGCATAGACTCCTTTAGCTGTATAAACCTGTTTTACTGGAAGACAGTAGTACTCCTTCCTTTTTCGAGTCCAGCAAAGAGAAACTGAATGAGTTACATGGCTGTGACTAACCTTTAAGTGTTTGGGAAGATTATAGCTCTTTAGTGATTGGACAATCAAAAGAGAGGAAGAAATGTTGTAATAAAAATAGCGTCGAGAGATCAAAGTCCTTTTCTGGGACATTGTAGACAAATAGTAAATACTAATCAAAACCTATGTGACAAGAATAACACAATAATCAAATTTTAATACAATCTATTTGTTTTCTTCAAAAATAACCCAAAACAAAAAGCCTTGTTAGGGAAATTCCAGGACATTTCTATATTTGTATAAACTTCATAGCACAGCTGAAAACCAACATATTAAAAATGTGCATGAGGGATGCCTGGGTGGCTCAGTCGGTTAAGCGTTGCCTTCAGCTCAGGTCATGATTCCAGGGTCCTAGGATAGAGCGCCTGCATGGGGCTCCCTGTTCAGTGGGGAGTCTGCTTCTGCCTCTCCCTCTGCCCCATCCCCCAGCTCGTGCTCTCTCTTGCTTTGCTTTATATCTCTCTCTCAAATAAGTAAATAAAATCTTTAAAAAAAAATATTTGGATACCTTTGGCACACAGTTCTCTGCACTAAATAAATTTAAAAACACCCAGAGTAGTTTTTTAATTTTAATTTTTATTTTTGAAATTCTGAAGCCCAGGCTCCACTTCAACTGAATTAGAATCTTCTGGATTTGGGGTTAAATTTTCCCTCCAAGCCATTTTATATGTAGCCAAAGTCAGTGTAAACACCTTGCTTTGAGTAGTGCATGCACTTTTGAATTCTCTTCTGCAAACATTTACTCTGGATTCTACTTAAACTTGCCAATTTTACAGATAAGACTAGAGGACCTCTAGAGCTTGACTACTTGCCCAAGATCACTTTGGGTAGCACTATCTCAGAAGTGAGATTCCTGGCCTTGAGACTCCTGATTCTGGGAGTACTGTTGTTATCATTGCTGTTGTGGCAAATAGAGAGTAAGAAAGAAAAATCAAGTCTACATCACAACTGGCATCAAAATTATGAGATTCCTAGGAATTAGGGCTATTATCTAGTCATCTGACATATAGCTTCAATTTTTCTATTTGCTCTTTGACAATCTACCCAACCTGCCTTGACTCTCATTAACAGTTCTACTTTTACCTTCCTTTCTATGATGGTAGTTTTGTGTGTCAATTTGGCTAAGCTTTGATATCCAGTTATTTAATCAAAATCCAATCTAGGGTGTTGCCACAATGGCATTTTGTAAATGTGGTAACATCTACAATCAATTGACTTTTAAATAAAGGGGGTTTCATCCAAACAGTTTAAGGCTAAAAGAACAAGAAATTTTGCCTCAAGAATCTAGGGTGTTGCCACAATGGTATTTTGTAAACGTGGTAACATCTACAATCAATTGACTTTTAAATAAAGGGGAACACCCCTTTTAAAGATTTTATTTATTTAGGGATGCCTGGGTGGCTTCATTCGTTAAGTATCTACCGTGGGCTCAGGTCATGATCCCAGGGTCCTGGGATCGAATCCTGCATCAGGCTCCTTGCTCAGTGGGGAGCCTGCTTCTCTCTCTGCCCTCAGCTCTCCCTGTTTGTGCTCTCTCTCTTTCTCTCTGACAAATAAATAAAATCTCTAAAAAAAGATTTTATTTATTTATTTCAAGAGAGAGGGAGGGAGCACACATGTGCAGGAGTGGGGGGGGATGCAGAGGGTGAGGGGAGAAGCAGACTCCCCAATGAGTGCTGCTTCCTGGTACTCTCCATGATGTCACTTGATTCTATACCAGCTTTGTTCACCAGAATACCACTGACTCTGGCTCCATATTTTTATTATTGTCATGAGCATGCTATGAAGGCACACACATGAGTTGTGTCTTTCCACGATGTCAACTTTATTCAATCATAAAGCAAAGTTAAATCACAATGATAAAGCAGGTTCAGGATTCCAAACTCAGTGACAATTCACCATGTGATTAAACTTGGCTTCTTATACAGCACACGAAGCAGGACAGATGGCAAGTCACACAACAAAGAAGATAACAGACGGGTGCAGGAAGTGAATGAACCAAACCCGAAGTCAGTCTGTGGGCACACAGTTGAGATAAGGTCTCGGTCCGGTCCGGGTCAGCTCTCGGAACTGACTGCTTCTGATATTCAAGCAGGGAAGGCTCTCGGTTCTGTTTGGAGATCAATTGGGCAGATCGTTCGGTGGCAGTTGCCTTTTTTAAGGGGTCAGATGTAGAGGGGTCAGCTGTAGAGTCTGACAGTTTGCTGCCCAAATCCTCCCGTTTTTAAAGGGATTTCATCAGTTTTGGGTCTCTGCAGACCTCCTCTGGTTCTGCTCATTATCAGTTCTGGGGTGTCAACTGACTTGGTGATAGATATCTCCTAGCTGCAGTACCTTACCTGCTTACATCATTGGTTGGCGCAGGCTCCTGCTTGACATGAGGGACTCCATTTTGCTCTCTATAATTATGTAATTCATTGCCTCCCCCCACTGCCAAAACATCCTTCCTCTCTTCTTCCACCCTTATCCTCCACCCTCTTTCAACCCTGAGAACACAAACACACTAGATAAGAAAGTCAAGAGGCCTCTGATACAATCTTGTCTCTCTCACAAGTTAATTGACTCTTGACATCAAATTATTCATTTTTAAGGTGATCTCAGCTTATCTCTAAATTATTAAATTAATGGAAAATATCTTAGTCCTTCAGGTCCTGAGGTGAGTAAACCTCAGGGGATCTACCTAGGGCACACACACGCAGTTATGGTAGAGATGTTAGCATTGTCTGGTGTCTAGTCATATTTTCTACTATAGCAATTCCCCTAAATGAGCCATAAACCCCAACCTCTTTTGAGTGTCTCAAGTCTTAGAAACTTATTCCCAACAGTTCACCTGAACACTGGACTCTGGCCAAATCTACATCCTCCATGCAACTTGGACTTTGGAATAGACTGTCTGGACACCCAGATATGATCCTATAATCTTTAAGTTACTTGAACCTTGGAAGCCGTGCTATGCTTTTCCCCTTTAAACTTTATTTTAAAAAAAAAGATTTTATTTATTTATTTGACAGAGAGAGACAGAGGTAGACACAGAGGGCACAAGCAGGGTGAGCGGGAGAGGGAGAAGCAGGCTCTCTGTTGAGCAGGGAGCCCAATGTGGGGCTCCATCCCAGGACCCTGGGATCATCATGACCTGAGCCGAAGGCAGGTGCTTAACCAACTGAGCCACCCAGGTGCCCCCCCCCCCCCGCCTTTAAACTTTAGAACAATCTGCACCTTCTGGGTTCTGAAAGCTTCACTCTGCATATTGTAATGCTTAATGGCCTAGAACATTTGTGCTCTGATAGGCAGCTCCCATTACATCTCCCACCAGTCATAAATATTTCTCACACTCTACAAGGTCATCATGAGTTCTGAGAGCTTTTCTAAAATTACAGAAACACTACTTGCTGCTGTCTTGGGAAAGCCCCAGGGACTGCCACCATCAACTTCCTTAAGTCACATAAACCTGCCCTTTCTGGTTCCCCGAACTAGACCTTGAGTGGCATTTGGACAAGCCAGACTGGGAAGGTCCAGAGGAACTAGACACACTGAGGGAGGTGGTAGAGGTGAGGCAGATACTAGGCTCAGGTCCAGCAGCAGGAAGGAGTCTTTCAAGGTTGAGAGACCTCAAATAACATAATAACAAAGGGGCAGGTGGCCAACTTCAAGGAGGGCCTGTCATAAGGAAAAGGCAGAAAAACATACAGAGATATTAATGAGCATGCTTAGCAAGCAGAAAGCTACCCTGATGGGCAGTTAGTATAGGAAGGGCAGATGCTAGTCCTTGGCAAGTGAAGATCCAATCCTGGACCTGATGCTAGGACTAGCAGTCCTGGTGGGACTTGTGTTAGCAATGCTGAACCAGGGCTGAGAGGCAACATTTTACATGAAGGTCAAAGCAAAAGCTCAGCATGGGCTATAGGACCCAAGTTCTTGAAACTGAAATATAAGTAAAGTGGCTGGGTTACTACACATCCAAACAATGATGATGATAAGGTAGAATCAATGCCCATAGATTGATATCAGTATTTTGCAGTACCTATGTGTGTGAAAAGACATTTTCCAAGATGAAATACATAAAATCTCATTGCCAGTCAATACAGTTGAACATTTATGATCAACTTGGAGATAGAGAACAAGCATTTTGAACCTCAGTTAAACAAAAATTTTCTCCCAACCCTGGAGGGGGAAAAAAAAGAGTTCCATACTTCTTATCAGGAAACACTTATTACCAAAAACAAACACACACACAAACAAAAAACTCTATTATTATTATTATTTTTGAATTTTATCAACAAAAATTTGCAAAAATTTATTTCTTAACTTATTTAAATACATACACATCTCTGATTTTATACACATAGCTACATAATATCTTTAGTTTTGCTTCTTGGCCCACAAAGCTTAAAATACTAACTGGCCGTTTGTAACATTGCTAATCCCTAATCTAGCCCTAATTTCTTCCAACTTTCAAAGGTTGCCACTAATGTATTTGACCAGAGAAACTTGCGCCAGTTTGTCACTTGAACCACCAATTACTACCTCTTATGATTCAGAAGTCAGAAACCTGATCTGATACCTCCTATAGCATTGCAATTCTTTTCTACTGAACAATCAACATTTCTAAGGCTGTCTCTGGGTCCTGGAGCACTGTTTCTCTTACTTTGCCTGAAGTGCAGAAATAAGCCCTAGTAATGTTAGAATTTTAAGACTCTTTATTTGTTTCAAAACTCAGAAGTAATTTTATTATTATTTTTAAAGATTTTATTTATTTATTTGATAGAGAGAGTGAGAGAGCACAAGCAGGGGGAACAGTAGAGAGAAAGGGAGAAGCAGGCTCCCCGCTGAGCAGGGAGCCCAATGCCGGACTCGATCCCAGGACGCTGGGATCATGACCTGAGCCGAAGGCACTTAACCTTCTGAGCCACCCAGGCGCCCCACTCAGAAGTAATTTTAATGCCAAAAGTTTTCCAAGCTTTAGTAGGCTCTTCTTGTTTTCAGTGTTCTCAAGTGGACCTCATTTATGACTGAAATTCTAGAGACAGCTCCAGAAAAGACATCTAACAACCAGGGTGTTATCATGCTACCTGAGTTCTCCAAGGCTCTTCAAGGTCCATGAAAGTATAGGCTGTGGGTTCATTCTACTTCCCTGAAACCTGGCAGGAACTGGATTATTTCCCAAAACTCGGGAATCTCTCTGGCATGTCAGCTCCATGTGGATACGAACAAGGTCAGTTTTGGCTCACCATTTGGTCCAGTATCCATCACAAAGTCCAGCACCTAGAAGACATTCAATAGACACTTGTTGAATAAATCATTAATGGTTTCCAAAATAATCTGAGAGGTCTAAGCCCACCCTCATAAATGTCTAGCAAACCAAATTATAATAAATTATAACTTTACTAGATATAACTTTGGATGTGATCCAAATCTTTTCCTACATCCAACATTTCAGAAATAGGTATCATTTCAAAGGTAAGACTCACCCATGAAACAAAGGCACTTTATTTGGATGCTTTCATTCACTTCAGAGTAACAAATAACAACTGAGCACCACCGAGCCCCAGATTTTATGCCAGATGATGCAAAAATGTTTAGTATCTACTCTAAAGGGCTTCAGTCTGGTAGAAGAGACATTTTTAACCATAAAACAGTGTGATATATGCTATGCCAGTGGTATTAATGAAGTGCTAGGGGGATAGAGGAGGAAATAATTAAACTTTTATGAGAGAATTCAGAAAGGTAACAACATGAGTTTGCTAGGGCTGCCATGACAAAATACCCTAGACTGGGTGGCTTAAACAACAGAAATTTACTTTTTCACAATTATGGAATATGGAAGTCCAAGATCAAGGTGATGCAGGGTTGGCGTCTCCTAAGGCCTCTCTCCCTGACTTGCCAATGGCCACCTTCTCCCTGTGACTTCCCATGGTTGGCTCTCTGTGCATGCACCTGTCTGTGTCTCTGTCTGCGTCCCAATTTTCTCTTCTTATAAAGGACACTAGCCATATTGATTAGGGCCTACCCTAATGACCTCATATTAACTTAATTACCTTTTTAAAGACTCTATTTTCAAATACAGTCATATTCTGCAGTAGCAGGACTTCACCATATGAATTTTAGGGAAACAAATAATTCCATAACATAAGAGATCACATTTCTAATACACATTATGTAACTTAAAATGTAATTCAAGCACTATTGCTGAGTAGTGGGATCATGAGTCCCATCACCCATGCCAATTATGTTTAGAGCACAGTCTTTGCCAAGGTTTCATGCATTTGCATGTATAGACTTCAAGGGAAGGTCAGTGAGCCACTTGAAATTATGCACAACCTTGATTTTGTGAATATGTGTATATATATGCATATGGGTATATATGTATTTGTTTTCTTTATAGCTTACATCAGGGAAAGAGCTAAACCTTCTAAAAAACAACACCTTACTTTTTTTTAAAGTTTTTATTTATTTATTTGTCAGAGAGAGAGAGATCACAAGCAGGGGGAGCGGCAGGCAGAGGGAGAAGCAGGCTCCCTGCTGAGCAGGGAACCCGATGCGGGGCTCGATCCCAGGACCCTGGGATCATGATCTGAGCTGAAGGCAGACGCTTAACAGGCTGAGCCACCCTAGTGTCCAAAAAAACAAGTTTGAAGGATATAAAGGGACCAATATGGCATGAGAAATGAGACAAATCCAAATTGAGGGACATTCTGCCAAACAACTTATGTGCAACCTTTCAAAAATGTCAATTTTACGAAGTGGGGACAGAAAGGATAACAGAACTATAATCTGAAAGGAGAAACCTAACAACTAAACGCAATGCAAGATCCCTGATTGGATCCTGGAAGAATAAAATGGAGTAAAAATGGAAGAAAAAATGAGAATTGAAGGACACTACTGAGACAAGTGAGGAAATGTGACTATGGATGCATTCCAGATAACAGTAGTGAATTGATGTTTAGTTTCCTTAGTGTGATAAGTGTATTGTGGTTAGGAAAGTCAGGTCCTAGGTGCATTGACTTACAGAAGGCACACGATGAAATATTTCAGAGTGAAGTTATGATGTCTGTAAATAATTCTCAAATAGTTCACGGAGATAGAATTAGATTGGGAGAGGGACAGAGAAAAGGGAGACAGGAAAAGACAAAGAAATAGTAAATGTGGTAAAATGTTTAAAATATGTGTGTTGATTGTAAAATTCTTGCAATTTTTCTCTAAGCTTTAAATTTTTCAAAATAGTTTGGGGAAAAGAAATAGTCTTTTGAGAAAGCAAACGGGGGATGAGCTCTCCTCCATCTCCCAAACAGGGGAGTAAACTGAAGAAGAAGAAGGCATGAAGCTGAGCACACAGATATTACACAGGAGAGGGCAAAGGAGAATCACCAGGACTCTATCCCCTGGCCAGTAACCTTGAGGCAGGTGTAGACAGCAGGCAATCCAGACAGGCAGAGGATCCAAGAGGGATGTCCCCAAGAGGAAGATAAGTTAGTGAATACTTTATGTGCCTCATTCCTGAGAGGGGATTTACATCTCTGACAGAGGTTTCTGGATGAATTAGTAATAGGCACATCCAAAACTGAGCAAAGAAAAAAAAATAAGACAATTATTATTTTTTTAAAGATTTTATTTATTTATTTGACAGAGAGAGACACAGCGAGAGAGGGAACACAAGCAGGGGGAGTGGGAGAGGGAGAAGCAGGCTCCCCACTGAGCCCGGAGCCCGATGTGGGACTCGATCCCAGGACCCTGGGACCATGACCAGAGCCGAAGGCAGACACTTAACACACTGAACCACCCAGGCACCTCTATTTATTTATTTGAGAGAGAGAGAGTGCACAGAGGGAGAGGGAGAAGCAGACTCCCCACGGAGCAGGGAGCTGGATGTGGGACTCCAGCCCAGGACCCCGGGATCATGACCTGAGCTGAAGGCAGACGCTTGACCACTTAACCAACTGAGCCACTCAGGCACCCCCGTAAGACAATTATTAACTGCCAAAACAAAACAAAAAGTGGTACAGAAAAGGGAAATGTAATCACAATGCCCTGTGTTGCTAAACTGTAAATAATAGCTACAGAGTCAGAACAGTATGAACGGTCTGTAATTACTTACTTAACAAATTCTGATACATGAGTAGGTTGGAGAAGGAGGAAATGTGAAGCATATCAGGGAACACTACATACTCCTCTTTCATGGTAAGAAGTTGAAATATAGTATCTAAAACTGAAATAGCAAAAAATAATAGACTAAAGCATGTTATTTAGAAAAAGAATTGAAAGTGGCTAGCTTCTGGGAAATGAGAGGTGGGGAGAAGTTTGGTTGAAAGCTGTTATTTTTTTTAATACAAGCTTTGGAGACTTATTCATCTTTATTAATATTTACATATAGTGCTTTGAAAAATTATAACAGCAAAAAGGAGTTAAGTATTATCAATAGTATTATCAATTGATTTCACAGTGTATAACGAGAAAATTAAATTTAAACTTTAAAAAATAAAAGTTTTTAATTCTGGGGGCGCCTGGGTGGCTCAGTCAGTTGAGCGTCTGCCTTCAGCTCAGGTCATGATCTCAGGGTCCTGGGATGGAGCCCCGCATCAGGCTCCCTGCTCAGTGGGGAGCCTGCTTCTCGCTTTGCCTCTGATGCTCCCCCTGCTTGTGCTCTCTCTCTGTCAAAAAAAACAAAAAACAAAAACAACTTTAGGCATGCCTGGGTGGCTCAGTTGTTGGGCGTCTGCCTTCGGCTCCGATCATGATCTCAGGGTCCTGGGATCAAGTCCAGCATCCGGCTCCCTGCTCCGCGGGAAGCCTGCTTCTCCCTCTCCCACTGCCCCCTGCTTGTGTTCCCTCTCTCGCTGTGTCTCTCTCTGTCAAATAAATAAATAAAATCTTAAAAAAAAAAATTTAGCCTTTGGGCCTCAGTTGGTTAAGCATCTGCCTTCGGCTCAGGTCATGATCTCAGGGTCCTGGGATCAAGTCCCGCATCGGGCTCCCTGCTCCGCGGGAAGCCTGCTTCTCCCTCTCCCATTCCCCCTGCTTGTGTTCCCTCTCTCGCTGTGTCTCTCTCTGTCAAATAAATAAAATCTTTTAAAAAAAACTTTAAAAAAAGTTTTTAATTCTAGACAACACAATGAACACTACTGTCATGAGTTAAAGTACTGTCTGAATCAAAACATCTCTATACAAATAAAACGATCTAGGAAAAATGAGGTTTTTACAAAGCAGAATAAATTATAAGAATTAGAATAATTAGGCTGTGACATCTATGTGGTAAGATTTAAAAAACAATAAATTTGGAGTTAAAAAGCCATTCTTTCAAAAGAAAGAAAGAAAGAAAAAAAATGAAGTAGCTTGGATTGAAGAAATTTAAATATGAGTCTGTAGGAAAGGAAAAGCCAAAGAAGGATCCAGAGTCAGAGAGTAACATAATGGAAGATGTGCTTTCAGAATATTTCCCCAGTTCTAGAGAATAGACTGGACCGGAGTGGGGAGAGACAAAGGCAGAGAGGCCAGGCAGGTACGGCTGTCACAGTCCTAGAGAGAGGTGACAAGCTCAATGAAGCTGGTGGAAACAGGTAAGTGCCGGCCTAGAGAAACACGACAGCAGCACCTCTGAGCTTAGAGACTGATTCTAAACTCAGGTGACCAGGAAAAGGTGGGGGGGCCCTTAGCAGAGAGAGGGGCACCAGGAGGACAGTCTAGTTTTCTAGAAAGATGGATGACAAGTTAGGTTTCGGACCTAATAAGGTTGAATTATTTAGGGAACATACATGTTGAAATATTCGGCATCAGAAGTGAAGAGAATATCTTCTCGGAAAGTCTCCACTCTATTTTTTTTTTTAGGTGTTACTTTATAATAAATAGTCAATCTCTCCCATCTCTCTTAGGTAGCCAATATTGATATGTAGGCATTTAGATTAGCTTTCTGTGGGAGCGCCTGGGTGGCTCAGTCAGTTAAGCCTCTGACTCTTGATCTCAGCTCAGGTCTTGATCTTGGGGGTGGGAGGTCAAGCCCCTGTTGGGCTCCATGCTGGGCATGGAACCTACTTAAAACAAACAAACAAAAAGATTAGTTTTCTCTGGCTGCTATAGCAACTTTTCACAAACTTAGTGGCTTAATTCAACAAATTTATTTTACTAGTGTGCTACAGGTCTCGTTAGGCTAAAATCAAGGTGTCTGTGTGGCTGGGTTCCCTTCTGGAGGCTCTCGGGGGAGAATCTGGTTCGTTACCTTTTCCAGCTTCTAGAAGTCACCCACACTCCTTGGCTAATGATTCCCTTTCTCTATCTTCTAAGCCAGAAATCTTGCATCTCTTTGACTATTCTTCCTTAGTCATGTCTTCTGGTTCTCTTCCAGCTCCCTCTTCTACTTTTAAGGACCTTTTTGATTACATTGGGTCTATCCAAATAATCCAGGGTAGTCCCCCTAGTTTAAGGTCAGCTGATTACCAATCTTAACTCCATTTGCAACTTTAATTACCCTTTGCCATGAAATCTAACATCTTTTCAGGTTCTGGAGATGAGGATATGGACATACTTGGGGGGCTATTATTTTGCCCACCAGATGTAAAAATACTTCCATACTTTCTCCTGATGCATGTAAGCACATACCTATAAAGAGAGATAGTGGCTGGCATTTTCTTTCTTCTCTTCTTCTATCCTTCCCTTCTTCCCTCCTCCCCTCCCAGGCTTTCTCCCTTCTCCTTTCTCTTCTTTCCTTCCCAACAAAAATGGAATTGTGGTGTGTGTACTTAAAAGGAGCAGTCCTCAAGATTATCCTCACTTCTGACACCCATTCCAAGTTTGGAAGTCCCTAAGACAACACTTAGTTTTGATAATTTTCTAGAAAGACTCATATTATACTCATGGTTATGGTTTATTATAGCTAAAAGATACATATGGATATCAGCCAAGGAGAAAAGGCACATAAGACAGAGTCTAGAGAAGTTCCAAACAGAGTTTCCGGTTTTCCTCCTCCCATGGATTTGTGGACGGCATTACTTTCCTGGCATCAATACATGACAACATACATGAAACATCACTAACCAGTAAAGCTCTCTTGAGTCCAATGTCCAGAGATTATTGGGGCTATACCATGTAGGTGTGGTTGATGCCTCTGTAGCTGAATTCAATCTCCAATCCCTCCAGAGGTTGACCTCATGAGCCAAACTTCCTCACCCCAAGTCACATTGTTAGATTACCTAGGGTATTTTGAGGGCCCCAGGCAAACCAAAACACAGCACA
Organism: Neomonachus schauinslandi; assembly: GCF_002201575.2. Classification (NCBI taxonomy): domain Eukaryota; kingdom Metazoa; phylum Chordata; class Mammalia; order Carnivora; family Phocidae; genus Neomonachus; species Neomonachus schauinslandi. The sequence goes on from NC_058410.1 coordinate 32,395,750, forward strand.
ACATTCCAAGGGCTTCAACATTATCCTTCAGAAGTCAAGGGCAAAGACCAGATTTTCATTTCATTGATGAGTCCATGAGATAATTTATCTGCTTGGAACCTGAAACCCACCTTACTATCCACACCTTCCTTTACAATCTCAATATTCTTTCAGTCATCATTCATTCATTCATTTCATTCATTCATTCATTTATGACTTATACTAGAATTTGGAATAGAAAACATAAAGATACAGATGGTACCCTTATTTTGCTCACATGTTGATGGGGTATGCCTCCTTTCTACTCCCATCCTCCAAAGGCCTTAAGCTGCTTCATCTCCACCCTCAAAATCTAGGGTTTCCAGCTTCCCTTTACATTTGCTATATCCTATTCCTTAGGGAAGAAGGTATACCCCTGGACCCTCAAATCTAGTCTAGTATTTCTTCTACACCATGTGCTTGTTTTAAAATTTCTTTTTTTCTTTTTCTCTTCCTTTTTTTTTTTTTAATCTTTTATCTTTCTTACCGCTCACTCCATTATTTACAAACCCAAAGCAAACATCTCATTAGCTACTGACTCAGACTACTCACCCGGACTTTCAGGGCCCTCCAGTTCTGAATGATGCCTACACTGGCCTCACTTTCCAAGCTGATTCAAGTATTTGTCTTGAGTCCAGCACTAACAATGATCTGAATGTACCAGCCTTTTTCACAGAGACGTCCTGGGTGCTCTCAGTGTGTTCCCGTCTTGCTGATCACCTCCACCTCCATTCCTACCTTTACTTATTTCTTGAATTTCTGACTTAGTTCCTGTTCCCAGCACCAAGCCTCCACCTGGAACCAGTTCAGTTGCACTGGTTTGATCATTAGCACATTTCCTTGGGTGCAGTTTTATGTTCAGCTTTGTTCAGTCTGCTTTGAGCTGCCCCAGGTAATTATTCTTCCTGCTGAAAGCTTGGTCATTTTTGAGGAAAGCTAAGACAGTTGATACATTACACATTCAAGCTTATCTCCAACCAGTCCTTTCCTTAATATGTTTTTTTTTTTCTTCCTTCTAGTGAACACTTAATGGTCTGACATTTTCTACTGAGGAAATTATATTCCATTTTATAGAAATTTCAAGGTAAGGATTTAGAAGAATATTTTAACTGAATGGACTGACTCTTGATTATGGCATACAGAATTGACAGAACCACTCTGTCACTGACGGCTGTTCTCATTAAATATTGCTGAAGAAATAAAAGAAGACTTACTTAAATGGAGAGATCTACCATATTTGTGGGCTAAAAGACTCTATTGTTTATGTATCAGTTATCCCCAAATTACTCTATAGATTGGATTTAATCCTAATAAAAATCCCAGTATTTTTTTTTTATTTGAGAGAGAGAGAATGAGAGAGAGCACATGAGAGGGGGGAGGGTCAGAGGGAGAAGCAGACTCCCCGCTGAGCAGGGAGCCCGATGCGGGACTCGATCCAGGGACTCCAGGATCATGATCCGAGCCGAAGGCAGTCACTTAACCAACTGAGCCACCCAGGCGCCCCCCAGTATTTTTTTTTTTTGTCAAATAGATGAGCTGATTCTAAAATTATATGGAAATGCAAAGAACATAGAATAACCAAAATAATCTTGAAAAAATATTAAAATTGGAGAACTTAGGCTATCCTACTTCAAGAATTGCTGATAAGCTACAGTAATTGAGACATTATGATATTGGCATAACAATTGGAACTCTCACACATTTGTAGTATTAGAGTATAAAAATGGTAAACACCAGTTTGGGGAACTGTTTGGCAATTTTTTATAAAGTTAAACATATACTTACCACATGACCCCAAAATTCTGCTCCTAGGCATTTACCAACAGAAAAGATAACATATGTCTGCAGGGAGACTTGTTCAAGAGTGCTCATAGCAACTTTATTCACATTATTCAAAAACTGAGAATAATCTAAATGTCCACCAACAGGTGAATTGATAAACAAGCTCTGGTATACTCATAAAATGGAATGATACACATGGATGGATCTCAAAATATGCAGTTGCGTGAAAGAAGCTAGACACAAAAGAGTACATACTGTGTGATTCCCATTATATAAACTTCAAGAACATGCAAATTAATTAGCGGTTACAGAAATTAAAACAGTGTTTGCCTCTGGAAGGGGGATTGGCTGCAAAGGAACATCAGGAACTTCCCGTGTATGAAAATACTCCGTATCTTGACTGAAGTCGTAGTTAAATCAGTGTAAATATTTGTCAAGATTCATGGACCTGTACATGTAAAATTTAGGTGTTTCATTATTTATAGATGATACATCGATTGAAAAAATGAATATTGGGGGAAAATACATCAAGGTCTAGGACTAGATGGTCAATTTTTATTTAATGGATGAAGCATCAGCAAGCATGATATAAAAATTAAATTGTATTTGGTTATGAAAAAAAGATGTAATTCTTTCCTGACCATTCTATCTTTTTAACTACACAAGCCCTGGCTAATATTAAGATTTGCTAGCATTTGCTGAGAACATACTGATTTGGAAACAGAGTGGAGGCATGGAAATCTGCCTGACAGTAACTGAAAACTCTTAGAAGTGTATCTGATTAAAGATAGTCCAAAATAAGATAATGTGGTTAGCATACAAAAAAGAACAATAGATTGTTAGGCTACTTAGATTTTAATAATTCTGGCTCTCTCATCCTTCTAGCTTGTACATTCTACAAAATTGATTCCTGCAATACAGTTCATCAGGTACCTAACACTGTGTCTAACACTGAGCAAAGGGTGAACAAATATTTCATATATGAAGTACTCTACTACTTATGCACTAAGGTGTTATATGAACATAAGGAAGAGACCCTACATCAACTTGAACTAGGAGGGCAGGCTTCCAGGAATATGCAAACGGATGCTTGGAAGAATACAGCGATGGGGCGGGCACTCCCCGCAAGGCACTTGGCCACTGCTCTGACCCTGCCAATGGATCAGCCTTCCTATCTGCCAACCATTCTCCACCCCTACCTTTACCAAAGATGCTCTAGGTATTCAGTAATTGATAAATATTATTTTACATGATTATAACTAAAAACGGTAGATATTTTAAAATTTTTTAAACGGTAGACATTATTATTTGATTAATTAAAAATCAGTAATAATGCGTTCTTTTTTTTTGACCTTTATTAAAAGCCTACTATGTGTCAGGCACTGTGCAAGGCACTGAGGTTACCATACTTGAGAAGACATGGTCCCTGTCATCAAGAAAGTTGTGTTTCAACTGGCTCCAGAAGGTCAGTAGCTCACGGACATCAGGTTGACCTAGGTTGCAGGAGGAGCTCTTCTCGCCGGCTGCCGTTCCCTGGGCTCCAAGCTTTTTTCCTTCCCAGTAGGCAAAAGCATTAGTCCAGAGCAGGAAGCAACTCCCGCTCCAGCCGGGAGGTGGCGGCCTGCAGCCGACGACGCCTCGGGGTGACGTAGGCTCAAGGCTCCACTTGAGGGCGCTCTCGTCTGGCTCGGCGGGCCGGCCTTCTTCACGAGCGGAACCAAGGGGCTGGGTCCCTGGTTTCTGCAGGTTTCATTATCCGCACGCACCCGGCGCTTCCCGGCTTCCGTGCGGGCGCCGGCGGTTTGCTGGGCGGGGGAGGGGGAATCCTCTCGGCTGAGCGCTTGAGAGAAAAGGCAAGCTCCGCGAGCTGAGGTTTCCTGGGGGCGTCTCCGCCTCTCTGCCCGTCAATTCCCGGAGCTCGGGCCTCACCCGGGCCGCGCGCCGGGCGTCCGGGGAAGGCGGGGGCGATGGTGCAGATGGAGACGCAACTGCAGAGCATTTTTGAGGATGTGGTGGTGAGTGGAGCCGCCAGGGATCCAGGGGGGTGGCTGGGGAGGGGGAGACCCCCGGAGCCCAGCCCGGGCTACCTCTCCCCCACCTCTCCTTTGTTATGACACCTTGTGTGCCTGCGAGGGTTTAGCGGGTGTCAGAATGCTGTCAAATTCAAAGTCTCCTGTGAAGTCCACAGCGCCCTGCATGACAGGCCAGGCCGGAAATGGTATTTTGTGCGGGTCCCTGGTTAAGGTGACTTGTCCCATATGATAATGTTTTCCTCAGGGAGGTCCCTCCTTTCTTTTCTTTTCTTTCCTTTTTTTTTTTTGTTTTTGTTTTTACATCGCTTACTTTTTGGTTTTTACAGAAAACGGAAATTATAGAAGAGGCTTTTCCTGGGTGAGTATATATGCATGGCAGATTTTTGTGGTTTTACGTGAGTGTATCTTTGTAAGATTTTACTTAGGTTTGTCTTGAAGGTATCTAAGATCCATAAGATTCTGGTTATGTTGAATTACCCTTTTAGAACTCGTGGCAAATAATGTGATTTTTGTTTTTTAGAATGTTTATGGACACCCCTGAAGATGAAAAAACAAAACTGATTAGCTGTCTAGGGGCCTTCAGACAGTTCTGGGGTGGTCTGTCTCAGGTGAGCACTGCATTTTTACTACATTCAGCTGATGATTTTTGATGCCTTCTTTTTTACATTACTTTGATGTCGCTGTGAAGGTCTTTCTGGAAAGGGACAAGTAAAAATGTCATTTCTTATTTGTATATTCTGGTTTCCATTTGTTTCAATTTGCCTTTTTCCAGTGGAGAACCTGTAGTAAGAAGTCAAACTGATGACAGCACAGTGAGAGATGTCTTTAAAAATCTCCCCCGGGTTACATTATATAAAACCATTTTCATCCTATTCTGATTTATTTGGTGCATGTGAAAACAGCTCTGGTAGGGATTTTAAAAGATACAAATTTCATTCAACAAAGGAACTAGCAAAGCATTGATACAAAGATACTTTGATTAAAAACATAGTAAAGAAACAAAGATGCCACAATAAGGCTACTATAACAAAGATACAAAGATATTCTTTTTTTTTTTTTTTCAAAATTTTATTTATTTGTCAGAGAGAGAGCGCACAAGCAGGGGAAGCGGCAGGCAGAGGGAAAAGCAGGCTCCCCGCTGAGCAGGGAGCCTGATGCGGAACTCGATCCCAGGACCCTGGGATCACGACCTGACCTGAAGGCAGACACTTAACCGACTGAGCCACCCAGGTGTCCCTACAAAGATATTCTAATAAAAATGAGGAAAGGAGCAGTAAAACTTAGTAACAAAGAACGGTCACCAGAAAATGTATCCATGAAAAAGACAAAATGTGTGATCCTTACAGAGTTGGTATTCCAGTAGTGTATTATCTTCTCATGGTGTATTCTTGGTAGGAAAATGAGAACTGTTTTCATTTGAGCCACTGGTGGTGAGACTTGCTACTCAAACATGGGTCACATAATGGCGTACGTTCATTTTTTTAAAAATGCTGTTTTAATTATCTTCTAATAGGTAATCTATTCATATGGCTCCAAATGCAAATGGTACCAAAAGGGGAACCCAATGAATAGTCTGCCTTCCATCTCCCTTAGCTTAATCACCAGCTCTTTTTCATATCAGCAGCCAGTATCCCCAGTTTGTTGCCTTCTGGAAATATTTTACATATATAGGATCCCATTTTTATAGAACATTCATATAATGTGTTCACTGTTCATTAACACCTTTTTTCCTCCTATTCACTTCTGAAGGTAATTCTACATCATTCCGTTGAAAGTTACGTCTGCCTTTTTTTCTTACAGCAGCATAATCTATTATGTGGCTGCACCTTCCTTTATTTAACCAGTCCCCTACTGACTGACGTTTAGGTTATTTCTTAACTTCTCCACTTTAAACAATTATATAATGCACAGGACATTATTATGCACAAAAACAATATTATGCACAGGACACTGAATACATTCCTGGAAGTAATATTGCTAGGTTAGAGGGTATGTCTATTTATAATTTTTATAGAAATTGCTTAATAGCCTTCCATAAGCATCATACCAATTTATACCCCTCTAGCAATGTGTAAGAGTATCTTCCCTAGGGCTTCACGGTAGGGTGTTAGTGAATTTTTTTGATGTTTGCCAATCTAAAACAGGAGAAATTATATCTCATGGTTTATTTTGCATTTCTTTGCTGTTGAACATCTTTTCAACATCTTTTAATTTTTTAATAATCCATTAAACATTCTATGAATTAAGGACGGCCCTTGTTTTCAAGAAGTTTATATCCTAATGGGGGAGTCACGAAGAAAATACATATTTCTAAATCAGCAATATACATTCAACAATAGAAGGGTATATGAGGGATGGTGGTAGTGCAGAGGAAGAGGACATTAGGACCTGGGGACTACATTTTGATTAAACTGAAGTACTAAATCTGAATTTATCCACTTTTTTTTAAATTGTTTTCATCCATGCATGTTTATAATGGAGTATTTCATTCATAGTCTTGATATACTCCCAGGTGTCGTACTAGGTATTTGTCAGTATAAAATATCACTTTGGACCTAAAATGTAATCATTTTCTAATTTTCCAGGAATCTCATGAACAATGCATCCAGTGGATTGTTAAATTTATTCATGGCCAGCATAGTCCTAAAAGAATTTCTTTTCTTTATGACTGCTTAGCAATGGCAGTGGAGACTGGTCTCCTTCCACCCAGGTATGTTTAATGGTGGATATGAGCAATCCAAAGAATTTTGTTTTTTTTTAATTAATGTTTGGTAATTGGTCAAGATTGTTATAAAAGGATGAAGGAATGAAGAAGGAAGTTAGGCTCAACAAGTAATCCTTCAGGGCGCCTGGGTGGCTCAGTTGTTAAGCGTCTGCCTTCGGCTCAGGTCATGATCCCAGGGTCCTGGGATCGAGTCCTACATTGAGCTCCTTGCTTGGCAGAGAGCCTGCTTCTCCCTCTCCCACTCCCCCTGCTTGTGTTCCCTCTCTCACTGTGTCTCTCTCTGTCAAATAAATAAATAAAATCTTTAAAAAAAAAACAAAACAAGTAATCCTTCATAAAACCTCAGGTTTTAGTTTCTAGGATGTAGTATTCTTAGAATTGTATATTTAAAGGTTCAAAACCAGGCAGCCTTTACCTTTCAGCCCAGGGGCTACGATCATTTAACATTTTATTAACACTCATGGTTATAGTGGTTGACTGAGTTGAGTAGGCAGTTTTATCTCAGGGTCTTGTGACTGCAATCCGATGGTGGCTATGGCTGTAGTTACGACAAAGGTTTCCCCATTCATATGTCTGGTGGTTGATGCCTGGCTGTCATCTGGAACCTTAGCTGGGGCTGTTGGCTGGAACCTACACAGGCTCTGTCCATGTGACCTGGACTTTCCCACAGCATGATGGTGTCCAAGACCAAGCATTCAAAAGAAGGCTAGGGAGAAGTTGCATTACCTTGTCTTGGGGGTCGTAAGTGTCCCTTTTGCCATAGTCTTAGGCCTGCCCATGTTTAGGGGAAGAGAATGTAGACCCTTCTCCCACCTCTTCATGGGAGGAGTATCAGTGTCACCCTTCAGAAGAGCATGTGGGATTGAAAAGCTTGTTTCAGCCATCTTGGAAAAATACAACCTACCACAAACTGACAGATGGTAAACATTTAATCAATAGCTTTTGGTAAATTTCTTTCTAGTAAAAATATAACAGTATTATTTAGTTCTGTTTGGATTCTATCTTTCACACAAGTAAAAAACATAATACACCATATATATAATTTTTTTTAACTATTCTTGAGTAGTAATGTACCTTTCTGAAGAACAAAATGACAGATATCATATCCAAAGTACACAGGCCTTGGCTATTGGAGAACTTGGCAAAATTCTGTCTTGTAACTGGAATGGGTATTCTTATTTTCTAGGATGGTTTGTGAATCCCTGATAAACTCCGACACCCTTGAATGGGAAAGAACACAACTTTGGTCCTTAACATTTAAACTGGTTCGGAAAATAATTGGGGGAGTGGATTACAAGGTATTTTTTCCTAATTAGAAAAAGTAATCACTTTCAGACATGAATAATTTTTCAGTGTGTATATCTTAATTTCTGATGGGAGAAATGAAGTGGAAGCATTTACAAAATCTATGTTTTGTTATATTTCCTAAGGGGACTTAAAATTGCTCAGTTTTTTTGTTTTTTTCTCTCTCTCTTTAGTTTTCTTAGCAGGTTAACATGAAGTTTTTACCTTCTTATTTGTACGGTGCTTTATAATTGTTTCTAATTTCTCTCGTGTATGTTTTGTCTATCTTTTTTACAAGATTGATCACACAGTTTATACTCAATAAATGCATGTAGAATGAAATTTCTTCTCCATGTATCAGATTCTGCTCTAAAGTAATGCAACTGGTACTAGATAAGAGGAGATGACCAATTAACAGACTAGCTTTATTGGATAAGTGATGGATGAGAAGGGGGAATAAAGTTAGAATATGACAAAGGGAGTGAGCAGAAGGAATCACCTTCCGGAAAGTTTAACATTATGGCCCATGTCTCAGAGTATTTTCAAGTTCTATTCAAATTATTTCTGCCTCTAAGCCCAAATTAAGCTTTTTGGACTGTTGTTATAGTAGAAACTCTTGTAATGTTGTGAGGGTCCAGAAAGCTTAGCAGAGTGTGGAAAGATTAATTTTTATTTGTAAGGGACTTTCTTTGTTCATTCATATTCTTTAGAATTCTGTTTTGGAACATGACTCTTCGTTTGGGCTAATGTTAGGGACTTGAATGGGAGCTCTGATTCAGAAAAATTAAAGATGTGATCTTGAAGGTAACTTTTTTCCTGAGTATATAATGTTGAAATCTTTAGGTGTTTTAACTAGCACAGGGGGCACTACTTAGTTTTAACCTATGGGTTTTTTTCTTATATCAGGGTGTTCGAGATCTCTTAAAAGTGATTTTGGAGAAAATCTTGACAATTCCCAATACAGTGAGCTCAGCTGTTGTACAGCAGCTTCTAGCAGCAAGAGAGGTAATTTAGACATGTCTGCAGTTCATTGATCATAACCTCAAAAAAATAGTTTTATATAGTTCTGTGCCTTTAAAACATGGTAGTCTGTGGACTGTTCCATTTGGGTACTTCTACAAAAATCACTTCTAGTTTTAAAGATGCTGTTTTACTTGTATTATATTTCAAAAGAAAATTTTAAACTTTAATTAACTCATGGCTTTTAATTGAGAAAACAACAATATAGACATTAAAGTATTTTTAGCTGTTAAAAGACTTTAGCCTATGGGCCACTTAAAAGATCTTTGTGCTTTGTAACTGATGTTGCAAGAATTATAACTTTGGTCAGTTGCTTTCCTGTTGGAGTCTACCAGTATTTAAAGCAATGTTACTTAGTGACATCCATTTCATTAATCTTCATTTTTAGAGATTCTTCACATATAAATGAATTCTTTGTGCTACAGATTAAGCCCAATAAATCCATGAAGTAATATCTTTGCTTTTAATATCTTTGTTGTTGCCACTGTTGCATTTAAAGGGCTTTTCTGTGGAACTAACCAAGAAGAATAACATTGCTCTTTTATTTTTCTTAGGTTATAGCATATATCTTGGAAAGAAATGCCTGTTTATTACCAGCCTACTTTGCAGTCACAGAGATTAGGAAACTATATCCTGAAGGAAAACTTCCACACTGGGTAAATCTGATATTTTCCAAGTTTTGGGGGGGGAGCAATTTTAATAAAAAATAGTTATATTAATCTTATTTTTGTGTGCTTATTTTTAAAATGGTCACTTTTATCCTGAGATAAAATGTACTCTTTTATCATTATAATGTATTTCTTTTATTTCTCTGCTATCCTGTTGAGACATTTCTTTTCTTTTTTTTTTTTTTTAAGATTTATTTCTTTATTAGAGAGAGAGAACGTGCCTGGGGTGGGGGAGGCAGAGGGAGTGGGGGAGAGAGAATCTCAAGCAGACTCCCTGTTGAGCACAGAGCCTGACACAGGGCTTGATCTCACAACACCAAGATCGTGACCTGAGCCAAAATCAAGAGTTGGACAGTTAACCAATGGAGCCACCGGGCACCCCAAGACAGTTTCTATATCATGTGTGAAAATATGCCAGCTTCATGAAATATCGAAGGACCTGGTGGTATGATTTGGCTTAATTCAGGGACAGATGAACTGGGAAGTAATTGTTTGAAAGGAAGTGAAAGAGGACTGACTTTTGAGTAATTTTTATATGCCAGGTATTGTATTAAATCTTTACGTACTATCTCATTTTACATAAATGATGGTTATATTCAAAGCAATCTTGATTTTATTTTTATACTTATATATGTTTTTTGTTTTGTTTTTAGTTACTTGGAAACCTGGTATCAGACTTTGTGGATACCTTCAGGCCCACAGCAAGGATAAATTCCATTTGTGGTAGGATTATAATTTAAAATGTACTAAATAGTACCTCGTTTTTAGTGAACTATTCAACAGAATTGGCAGATGGTATCTTACACATGTCTTGGTGGTTTGTCATTTTGGTAATTCTGTAGAAGCTTAATAATAGCCATTTACTTGTTTTCACGTACTTTGTTTGCAGAGTATAGGGAGGGAAAAGCAACTGTCTGGACTGGGTCTAAGCTTCAGATAGAATCATTCTAGAAGATATGTTTCCTGGTAACTAGAGGGAACTTTTAATAGAGCTAGTAAACCACCATGGAATCTCCAGGCAACTAGAAGTCTCAATTGACCATCCCTGTGTGTCCATAGTACACAAGGCTCAGGCTCTTTAAGCCCATTCCAATTCACGCTTTTGCTCTGTACTTCATTTATTTTGTTTTTCATTTTTTCATGTTTTCTTTCATTCTCAGAATTTGCTTTTAAAAACAAGCATGTGATTTGGCAATTTGTGCAGTGCCCAGCACTGTCTGGGTATATAGACCATTATTTAGTCAGTGGCCAAATTTTGAACACTTCTTGTCAGTCAGGTGCTATTCTAGATTGGAAATACAAAGATAAAACAAGTAGATGCTAGACAGATAATTCTCAGACTTCTAGCTTTTGTAGCTGAGTGGATATTGATATCATTTAATGAATTCTGGAAGTGGTGCAGGCTTGAGAAGGATGATGAGTTCAATTTAAGATCTGTTAAGCTTGAGGTCCCTGGGAGACATCCAGATGACAGTATTCATTAGGCAGTTGGATATATGAGTTGATGGTCATATGCTACATCTAAGGCCTCTAGGAACATCATGCATAAAGTTAATCATGTTGACCCTAGACTAGAGATCTGCAAACTTTTTTTATGAATGGTGATACAATAAATATTTTAGGCTTTGTGAGCTATACAATCTGTTGCAGCTATTCAACTCTGCCATTATAGTGGGAAAGCATCAGTGTCCCAATAAGACTTTACAGAAATAGGTGGCAAGCTGCATCTGGCCCATGGATTATAGTTTGCCGATCTTTATCCTATATACTTGGACAAATGCCATTATTTTTGGGTTTGGAAGGCCTGTACAATTGGTCTCCAACCATCTGGACTAAAAATAATCAAAGAAAATTCCTAAAAGTTATATCTAATTACAACCTTTTTAAAATCAGTGCCTGATTCAGAATAGATATTTATTAAATATTCATAGAGTGAATGAAGGACCAGGCATTTGTGTTCACATTTACTTTAAAACCATTTTTTGTAATACATACAGGCCGCTGCAGCCTTCTGCCAGTTGTAAATAACTCGGGAGCCATTTGTAATTCATGGAAATTGGATCCTGCAACTCTTCGTTTTCCTTTGAAAGGCCTTTTGCCATATGATAAGGTATGTTGATGAATATAATGGAACTTTGGTCCATCTAACAGTCTTCATCCTGGATTATATGATGTGTTATGCTAAATTGTCTCTTCATAGACTGAAGAAGTGTATATTTAATGAAAAATAGTTTATGGTTTATCATTTGATTCTGGTATCCAAGTATACCCTGTGGTTTGTAATATTGGATGTTTATGCTCCAGTTGGCCCCAACAAAGCACTTAGATTAAGAAAATTGAATCTTTATAATGGAAACCTTTTTATTCTTCCTTTGCAAAGTGAGGACCAAAAATGAATTTGCACTTCTCTTAAAATTTGAAGAGTGAGCTCTCCTTTGTTAGATTTTTAATTTTTATTTTTTTTTAAGTTTTTAAAAAATTTATTTAAGCAATCTCTGCACCCAGCATAGGGCTTGAACTCAGGACCTCGAGATCAAGAGTCGCATGCTCTTCCGACTGACCCAGCCAGGTGCCCCTACCTGTGTTAGATTTTTTTAAATGGGGAATGAAGAAGACAAAAGTGGAGTAGAATGGTCTCAAAAGAAAAAAATCTACAAGTATCAATAAAATGAAGTATGAGGTATAGACCTAAAGCTAGAATGAAATTTGATAGATTCATTATAGTATCTTGGTGGTTGAAATGGTTACAGAGCAGGGTAAGAGGAGGACTAGAGATTTTTTTTTTTTTTTGGACTAGAGATTTTCCTGTAAATGTTTCACGTTAAAAATGATGTACAGAATGATTAGGAAACTAGTCCAGAAGCGAGGAGAGGGAAATAGTGAAACTAAAGTCGCAATCCTGGACTCCTGGCATATTAGTCAGCGAAACTTAGGAATGTGAAAAAGTGGTAAACTAAATGGAATTTACAGTTATCTTGATAGCGGTAATATTGAAAATAGATCAATTCATTATGTATTTACTGTATGCCAGCCACTGTTGTAAGAACTTTTTTGCAGTAACCCTTATTCTCAACTATCATCTTAGTATCTCCATTATACAGATGATGAAACTGAGTAATTTGACTAAGGCCCCATGTTTACGAAATGGTAGAATGAGGATTTGAACTCAATCTGATTTCAGAATCTACACTTTGACCCCGGTACTATCAAGTCATTTCTCCTCTCCAAATTTGGAAGTAGTGTGTTTGTTTACACTTGTATGAAAGTGATTGGAAACTACCTCCATTCCTCTTTGATTAGATTTCTGAGCAGAAAATGCTTTCCTTACAGTGATGCTTAAGACTCTCCTGTGACAGTAACTGAAGTCTTTCTGAATTGAGCTTCTGTATGACCTTGGGCAAGTCCCTTCACCTCAGTTATATCTCCTATCAAATGAGGGGTGGGATCAGATTAACTGTAAGCACTAAAATCCTATGATTTTTTTCCACTAGATACTGCCTACTGTGTGAAGGTAACAAGTGCCTTTAGCAGATTTTTTTATCCCAATTTCAAATTATTTGAATTAACATTTACTTTGATCTTGAAGCAATAATTTTTTTTATTTTCTTTAAAGGATCTGTTTGAACCACAGACTGCTTTGTTGAGATATGTATTGGAGCAGCCTTATTCCAGGGATATGGTCTGCAATATGCTAGGTTTAAATAAGCAGGTACTGTACTATGCTGGAAACCAAGTAAATTCTGCATAGAATCTGCACTATTCTTTTCTCTTTTCTTTGCTAGAGCTAACTGAGCAAAACAGTTAAGAACTATTTGGTGATTTTTTTTTAATATATGGTTTATTAAACAGTGTATTGTTCCTATTATTTATATATTGCTTTAAAAATGTTTAAATTAAAAAGGAGATATTTTAAAAGTTGGTTTATTTTGCATTGCTTTTTTTTCTATAAGGCCAGTTTCAAGTATACCTTTTGCCAGAGAAACCTACACATGTCTTAACCATAATTTTTTATTTTTTTTGTTGTTTGGGTGCCTATTTTTATAACCCTTGGTATCTTCAGCGTGGCCTGACTGCTGATTTTTTCCCCCCCTTTTTGGTATATGTTTGTTTTTGGTGGTTTAACATGTGGGAGGGTTTGTGCTGACTCTGGGTTCCTTGAGGCTGGCCTCATAGTCACTGTTTTGTCTTTTCTTTTTTTCTTCCTTTATTTTTGTTCTGTCCTGTCTTGTCCTGCCCATCCTCCAATGCTCTAGACCTTGAACATTGCTCAGGTATGTTCACAACCTTACTGTTGTATTGTGACTAACGATACGCTGGCCGCTTTGTAGCCACTGATTCCATTTAGAGAATACATGTATGGTCGGGGCTTGAAATTGGCAGGACCATGCTGAGACCAAGGCCACTAAAATGAATTTCTTCTTGGGATATGAGAGTTGTTTTTGGTGGATTGTTTTTGGTTTTGGTTTTTGGTGTTTGTTTTTTTATATTTTTTTTTTCTTTTTTCTTTTTTCCTTTTTTTTTTTTTTTTTAAAGGCCAACCCTGGGACATTAAAAAGACTTTTTATTTTTTTTTGGTTTTTTTTTCTTCCCCCTCCATTTTTCTTTTTTTTTTTTTTTTAATACTTTAGGCCAAAGCTTGCCTTGTGGAATTTTCAGAGATGGAAAGATTTATGGTGGCCTTTATCTTTCCAGATTATTAAAACATAAATAAAAAACATCTATAAAAATACTTACGTTGCTTTGCCTTAAAACAAAAACAAATTAAAAACAAAACAAAAAAGAGGAAAAACTTTAATAGAGTTACGTTATTTTAAAAGTTGGAGTGGTAAACTTTATACAGGGAAGGTTTTTTTGGAAACATGGGGATTGACTAAGAAATGTCACACTCTTAGGTGACCCCACACCTGCTTGACAAACACCCTTCTTTGTCAGTCTTTGCCAGAAGTGTCCTCCTCCTAGAGTGGGCTCCTTGCAATTGAAGCTCACCTGTAGTAGGAGAAAAACACTGTGGCCAAACTTTATAAACCAAACTCTTATACAGTCCCAAGTCTGTTCCAGGACTTTTCACCTTTGAGATTTTAAACAAAATAGTGGTTCCAATTATTTTTGTTAAAAATTTTTGAGCCCAACATATTAAAATAGACCAGCTTTTTTATTTTAAAAAGACGTTCTTGTCTAGGTTATATAAAATAGCGTTACTGTTTGCAATACTATAGTGAAGGTTGTGCCAGTGCTTCCATTTATAAAGCCCTATTTTTAAGGACATATAGCTTGGCCATAAAACTTGCTCAGTGTTGAAACTTTGCATGCCAAACCTCACCCTAGTAGCAGTATCTCTTTTATTATTTTAAGTTTTTTCTTCTGAAAAATTTACCAATTTTCCTTGTTTGGACAAGCCTATGTACATGTGAAACTGAAACTGCTTCACACTACAGTGTCTGACAGTTACTTCATATAACCTGTCAATTTAACATCTTAAATACCAAGTCATTAATTCTGATCAACTTTCACTTGAGTTAGAGGTAAGTATTCAGTCAACTTTGAAAGAATGCTTCATGCTCTGTCTTAAAATTAATTTTTGCAATGAACTTAAAGTCATACTTGACTCAATTTTTCTTACAGTTTGGTGGATAAATGTACCCATGGTCATTTGAGCTGCGAGTACCTTCCCCCAGATATCCTTAGTTATCATTAGCTTTTTTCTCTTGGTATGCGGCTCTTCTCAAAGTAGAAATTGACAAAACAATTCATAGAAGAGTATTTCTGATTTGATTATTTTAATAACAAGTTTCAACCTAAAAAAAAGTTTATGACTAAGACATAAATCCATAAAAAATAAAGTTTATAATGGAAATGCTGACAGAACATTATTAGTATTGGTCCCACTGTAAACATTGTCAAAAGTTCACAATTCATCAGTAATTGTTTTGGTAGAAAACTCTGTAGTGAATGGACTGTAGATGGAAGATATATGCTGAATTGACTTGATATATTATTTTTACCACCTGGAAATTAGAGTAGAAAATGAGAATACAAAGTATAAACATATGATTAAAAATAAACAAGTGATCTTACTACATCTTTTATCATTACAGAACTATATCCTGCACTATACTTTCTTATCCTTTCTCTAGCAATGCAATAATTTACTTAAAGCTTGAAACCTTTTAAGAGCTATCCATATTGCATTTTCCAGTAGGAATTGGGCTATATATTATCCTAAAGTCGGTCACATTCAGAAGGTCATAAATAGCCCAGTTGTGACCAGCAAAGTGGAGGGTTCACAGTGGAAGAATCCTGTTTTGTGTGTTTACACAACTTTGTGTTCTTTCTGCTGAATAAGAACATTACAAAACAGATACACTCCTCAAGCTTTTTTGTGGTGGTGTGTAAATTCTGGCTACCCTGAGACATTGAGGTACTAGACTAATCACTCAGTTATCTTTGAAAGGCACCATTGAAAGTGGTATTAACTGGCATAGGGCTCCAATTCTGATTGGCAGAGAATATGATAAATGGCATACAAAGGGATTTCTCTTCCCAACTTGTCCTGAATAGGTATTGCTCTAAAATTGATTTCTAGCACTGAAATAATGATTTGAAATTAAGTCCACCTCACTACAATATGTTAAAATTTTACAACAAAAGCAGTATCAGAACTGTTACATCAAAATTGTCGGGGGCCACTTAATATAGGATATGGTTATTTAGAGTGAAAAGCATTACCATTTGCCATTTGAAATAGTGGTGGGAAAGAATCAGGGGCATGAGTAGAGGTTAATGCTAGTGTTTCTATTAATGCCTTGTGCCTCATTTTCAGCTTTTACCAAAGCTGAAAATTAAATAAGTTTCCAGTGCAGTTTGAGCTACTATGCAGAAATCAAGTTGTTAAAATATTGAACTTAGATTCTTACTGTTTAAACAGGTTTTAACTAAATATGCATATAGATATGATGTAAACTAGCTAATTTGACTTACATGCCTATATCTTGAAGACTTAAATTTACAAAAGCACATTGTAAATAGCCATAGACAAAGCATCCAGTGGCTTACCAAATTACCATAGCCTCGTGATTGATAATTAATCTTTATCAAATTATTAAACTGCTTTACAAATTTACATTTATTCCACTTTGTAAAATAATCTACATGGTGGAGAATATTAATTTTAATGTACTTATTTTTTAGTAATGAAAACTAAAGCTAAACTTATTCTCAAGTAATTAACACATCATTTTCTATTTCAGTGGGATTTTTTTCTTTCTTTTTCTTTTTCTTTCTTTTTTTTTTGATATTAATAAAATTGGCAAATAAACAAAGGAACTAAGCTATCCCCAAAATCAGTTTGAGAAATATCCTTGGCTTTAACCAAAACACCGGGGAAACATGGAGTTAATCCTGATAGATGTTCTGCCACACTCAGACACCAGGGCATTGGATACCATAGGGGTTCCAGACTAATGTAATTCTTAACAGAAAATTTAGAGGTAATTTGAGTCCTGGTATGTATTGAAAGATCATCAGCTTTAACTGTAAATTTCCCAGTTCTTACTTTGTCAAAATCTTAATATTTTTGGTTTTCCTCTTTAAATCATTAACTATATGACCATTACAACACAGTTAAAGATATGTAGGTAAAAATCTAGTTTTTTAAAAAATAGCTAATACTAAAAAGGGAAATTCCAAAATGACTCAGGTGCTAAAAACCAATTTTATTTAGTTCTTTTTTCCTGAAGTGGACTAATGGAAGACCATCGTGGATGGAGGAATAGATGACAAATTGGTTAGTTTCCAAACTAGAAGCAAATTCCCATCACTAATGAAAAATTCCTACTGGAAATCCTGGCTTTACTTCTTTTCACAAATTTTTCTGACTCTTGTATACTTTGAATGATTTCACTCTAAATTTGTGTTGTCTGACACATTTCTTAGGTTGTTGGTGGTTGGCAGAACTAGTGAATTTCAAGCCCTGTACACAGTAGTTTTGCATGCTGATTTAAGAAATAGTTTGTAGTGTTGTCTGTTGCACTTTGCTCTGCTTCATAATGATAATTACATTTGGAGGGAAAGTACTGTAGTCTCAACTGGTGGTGTTACTATTGCTATTTGTAAACCTGTAATGTGGTTGAACTGTGATCATGGCATTGTGTTTTGGAAAAACTATGAAACAACCATTGATGCTTACTGTTTTGGATAGATGTTTGTTTTATTTGCATGCTTTAAGAAAGTGCAGCTATATTGGAGCTTTACAAGTTTGGAGCTGGCAAAGAGCATGCAAAAGAGGGGATGCTACTCATTATGTTTTGTTTTTTTCCAAATCTGTCCCCATTTTGCATTTTTTCCCTAAATTTAAAGAAATCATATCCCTTTTTCATGGCAAAAGACTAATAATCATGTCTAAAGTTTAGAGGGAAAGCATCTGTATTAGTAATTGTATTCACTAGAAAGGCTTCCAACTGCCTGGCCATTAAGTCATATAACGCATTTTATAAAAGAAATATGAAAATGGCTTAAAATATGGCTTAACATATTTCTTTTGGTAAAAGTATATTTTTTTAAATCACTTTTAAAAGCATAAATCTTTTTGCCTCTAGAAAGGGAAGTTGCATTTTCATTTTTAGTGTTTAAATTCAATTCTTTTTCTTGTTTTAGATTTTAAAATAGTCTAATTTAAAATTAAAGCTGCATTATGTTTGGCTTCTAAGAAGGAAAAGCAGAGATTAACTTTGAGATCAGTGTTTTTGTAGAGGAAGTTTCCATTTCAGTATCAGGATCAATAACACACATTGAAAAACAGATACTGAGTAATCTGACAGCTATTTAGATATACCTCTGTATGTAAAGTTAGTATAAACTTGTGGTGGTTGCTTTAAAATACATAGATTCTCTCTGCTTTGTTTGCTCTCATCACAATATTTGATTCTTGGAGATTCAGGGTTTTTATATTTTGAGTTAGAATGCAAAATTAATACTGCTATCCTCATTTCATATGCTTTTTAAATTATCTTTTTTTCAAAGGATAAATAACAAAATTTTCTCCTGTGCAGTGCCCCTTGTCAAATTGAAACAATGACGTGTGTAGTGAAAGCCAGAAGTTAATAAGACTTAGTCTGTTTTCCATGAAATCTGAAAAGTAATTTTTTTATGGAACTCATCCTCTATGATAATGTAACATGATGCAGCTTTAATAGACTAAATCTAACCTTAACTTTCTAAGTTCAACTTCATTCCATGCTTCTCAGCCTCTTGTTACAATTAATGCCCATTAACCAGTAACTTCTAAAACTAACCGGGAGGCTTTTGGAATACTGTATCTAATCTCTGCCCTACAGCACAAACAGCGCTGCCCTGTGCTGGAGGACCAGTTGGTGGATCTGGTGGTTTATGCCATGGAGCGGTCCGAGACTGAGGAGAAGTTTGACGATGGCGGAACAAGCCAACTCCTGTGGCAGCATCTCTCAAGTCAGCTCATTTTCTTTGTGCTTTTCCAGTTTGCAAGTTTTCCACACATGGTCCTTTCTCTTCATCAGAAGGTAAGTGCTAAATCTTTCATCAGAGCCACTTCACCTGTTGATTAGTATGTTTTAGACTGGTATGGACATTGCCTTGTGATTTCAGCAATGACAGAAGTTCTTAGCCCTAATTTCTGTTTTGTGCGGTGCTTTTATGGTTTCTAAACTTTACACTTTCTTGTCACTGTAAATATTGGTTTCAGTCATTCATTCCACATATTCAGAGTGCAAGGACCAGGGGATACAAAATGAGAAGGCAGTGGGGTACCCTCAAGGAGCTCCTTACTATTGGGAAGATACAGGAGTAAACAATGTGATTACAGTTTAATAGTTCACATAATGGAAGCGTGTTTTCCTGTAGTAGGTATGAAGGAGAACAGTTCCTATTCAAGACATCAGGAATGGCTTTATCAAAGAGATCTTGAAGCTAGCACTTGAAGGACAAGTA
Organism: Neomonachus schauinslandi; assembly: GCF_002201575.2. Lineage (NCBI taxonomy): Eukaryota > Metazoa > Chordata > Mammalia > Carnivora > Phocidae > Neomonachus > Neomonachus schauinslandi. Next base: position 32,415,240 of record NC_058410.1, read on the forward strand.
GAAATTTGCCAAGAGGAAAAGATAAGAAAGTGTTTCCATTGCAATAACATGATCATTTGGAAAAGGATAAATATGTGTGAGAACTGGAAAGAAAAATATGAACAGGAACATGTTGGTGAGATCAGGAAGGCAAGAAGACAAGACCAGACATGGAAAACTTTATATGGCCAAATGTTTGTTCTAAGGCATTTAGATCCTCCTTGGGAGGCAAATGAGGAGGGGAATGACATCATCATATACAAGTGGGAAAAATTACTGCTAATTGCCACATGTAGGAAGATGGTGACATAAAGAGATGGAAGGGGCCAAAATCAGAGGCAAGGAAATTGGTAAGGGAGCCTTTGCAATGATCTGGGTGGGAGATGCTGACGGCCCAAACCAGAACAGAGGAACCCAAGACCAGGTATACTGAGACAGGTATGCTGAGAATAGGACTTGGCCATGGATAGGTAACAGGGAATAACAGGAGTCTAGGATCACTCACTGGTTTCTATTTTGGCAGTGAATGAAAAAGTGGGACAATGAATCCAAAATAGGGACTATAAGTGGAAGAGTATGTTTATGGAAGAGTCGGTTTTATCATAAGATTTTAGTCACATTTGAATGGAAATAAGTGTTGTTGTATCTGTAATATCTCTACAACATGGATTATTTGGGGGAAACTTTTTTGTAAGCATTGTTAAAATCCTTCCAACCACCAGTGACCCCCACTGCCACCCTCACCACCATTGATTTCTGTTATAATTTGCAGGAAACCAGAAGTGTGTTTTGATAACAGCTTCTTGAAGATTTTATTTTATTTATTTTTATTTTTTTAAAGATTTTATTTTTTATTTATTTGACAGAGAGAGACACAGCAAGAGAGGGAACACAAGCAGGGGGAGTGGGAGAGGGAGAAGCAGGCTTCCCGCTGAGCAGGGAGCCTGACATGGAGCTTGATCCCAGGACCCTGGGATCATGACCCGAGCCAAAAGCAGACACTTAACTGACTGAGCCACCCAGGCGCCCCTTGAAGATTTTAAACTAAAAAAAAAAAAAAAAAAAAATCCTTTTGGTATCATGAAGTATTCCTTGTGTTGTGATGAGATATTTTAAGTCATGATATCATATTAAACTTGATTCTCTTGCATACATAGGCAACCTAGTTATGTTCTAAAACATTTAACTTTTGATATGCATAGCTATTTTGTGGGTCACAGAGGAAACATACATAGAACATTAAAATAATTTAAAAGGCTTTGCTTGGTGTGTCTTGAGTTGAGACTAAGTACTTTGTAAATGCCGAAGTTAGATGCTAACTTTTGGAGAACAGGGTTTCTCCTGGTTTTTTGTTTTATTTTTTCTTTAAACTTTACTATATCCATCTCTTTAACCAGCTGTGTAGATGTGTATTTAAACATCTTTTACAGTTAGCAGGGCGAGGACTGATTAAAGGCAGAGATCACCTAATGTGGGTTCTCCTGCAATTCATTTCTGGAAGTATTCAGAAAAATGCACTAGCTGATTTTCTCCCTGTCATGAAGCTCTTTGACCTTCTATACCCAGAAAAAGAAGTAAGTTTTATAAAATAGTCAACAGTGTGTTGAATGGATTATGTCTAATTTATGTTTAGTGTGATTTTGTGGAAAGATCACTGGATTTGGAAGCTGAAAACCTGAGTTCTTTCCCAATTCTGTGACTAACCATAATTGGGAAGGACATCAGTCCCTCTTGACATTAGTTTACTCATATGTGAAGTGAAGAAATTGAACTAGATTATTTCTGGTTTATCTTAAATTACAATTGAACATCTTGTATAGCAAGCTCTTTCTCTACATTCTAAATAGGTTTATATAAAAGCATTAAGCTGTTTTAATTTATACATGTCATTGACTGACCAAATAACATTAGTATCTGTTAATATCTTTTGTTTGTTTGCCAATTGAGTGTGTTCCCCCATTTCATTATATGAGTATTTGAGTAAAATATGGTCTGTATTGATGATTGCCATTTTTAAAAATACATTTTGTTATGGAAATTTTTAAATGCACAAAAAAGGTAGAGTGAATAGAAAAATAAACTCCTGTGTACTCACACCAAGAAATATTTTTTTAAGTTTTTTATTAGTTTCAGGTGTCTAATGCAATGATTCAACAATTCTATGCATTACTCAGTGCTCATCTTGATAAGTGTACTCTTTAATCCCCATCACCTCTTTCACCCATCCCCTCACCCACCTCCCCTCTGGTAACCATCTGTTTGTTCTTTGTAGGTAAGAGTATTTCTTGGTTTGTTTCTCTCTCATTTTTTTTTTTCTTTGCTCAGTTGTTTTGTTTCTTAAATTCCACACAGGAGTGATATCGTATGTTATTTGTCTTTCTCTGACTGATTTACTTCACTTAACATTATACTCTCTAGCTCTATCCATGTTGTTGTAAATGGCAAGATTTCATAATTTTTTATGACTGAGTAATTTTCCATCGTATATATATATATATATATATATACACACACCATATCTTATTCATTCATCTCTTGATGGACACGAGCTGTTTCCATAATTTGGCTATTGTAGATAATGCTGCAATAAGCATAGGGGTGCATGTGTCCCTTTGAATTTGTGTTTTTGTATTTTAATACCCAGTAGTGCATTCGATTACTGGATCGTAGGGTAGTTCTATTTTTAACTTTCTGAGGAACCTCCATACTGTTTTCCATAGTGGCTGCACCAGATTGCATTCCCACCAACAGTGCAAGAGTGTTCCTTTTTCTCCACATCCTTGCCGACACTTGTTTCTTGTGTTTTTGAGTTTAGCCATTCTGATAGATGTGAGGGGATATCTCATTGTAGTTTTAAGAAATATCCTTGCTTCATCTTTCTACTCATCTTTTTTGTTAACACTAGACAATTTTAAAGCAAATTCCAGACATCCATGTCATTTCCCCCATCAGTATATAATATATGTATATGTGTGATGATGTATATTATTAGTACTTATTTTTTTATTAGTACTTATTTAGATTGTATATTTCTTAATTGTTGGATGTTCTTGAAAAGTGTGTATGTGACTTAGAAATTCTGTGTTTTCAGCATATTCATCACATTCAGTAAAATTTCATAGTGTGTGTTTTTTTAAGAATATAATTTTAAATGATTGTGAATGCCTCGTGACAGTAGGAAAAACTCAACTAAGCGTCTGTGAATTTCTGTTAATTTCTTGGCAAGGAAAAACAATCTTGTAATAGTTTCATTATTTTATAGCTGTTAGATCTTCTGATTTGTATTATTGAATAGTCAAAGAACAATTGAAGTTAAAGGATATTTTAAAAAGAGGTATATCAATAATGAATTATTAGAATACGTATTTATTAGAATACATATAATTAGTTAATTCTTTCCTATAATGTGCATATTGTTACTTTCCAGTATATCCCAGTTCCCGATATTAACAAACCCCAGTCAACTCATGCCTTTGCAATGACTTGCATTTGGATTCATCTCAATAGAAAAGCCCAAAATGACAACTCCAAGCTACAGATTCCAATACCTCATTCCCTAAAGCTTCACCATGAGTAAGTAATTTGTAGGTTAAGTTAATTTTTTTAATTAATAAGTAGTGTATTGTAGGCTACTCTTGGTCTCAGTATTTGTATGAAGTATGGAAATCTCCCCACACCCACTGGGGGTAAAGGTGAATATTTAATGTGTAATGGCCTGCCAAGAAAAACTGACCAATACCTGTATCAGAAAACAACTAGAAAATTTTTATGTGTTTGCAGATATATATATATTTATTTAATTTCCAGGTCTAATTTTTGCTTTTACATGTTTTACCTTAATTAAAGTTCTTATTTTCCAAAAGTATGTGAAAATGTTTCAAAATTTCTTAAGTACTCAGGAGTTGAGAGTGATCTGACAGATGTCTTCACTCCCTGGGCAGCCAGGATTATTTGAGCTGCTCTGGCTGGTGTGCTCCCTTACACCGTTTCCAGAGCTGTGATTACTCAGAGAAGATTGCCTTGTTAGACAGACTTGGCTTTAGATAGGGTGTTAGGAACACCTGAAATTCCCACCTAGAACTTCTGACAAGGACTGCCAAATCTCTTCATAGGAGACTGTAGGGTAGGGAGACTTCACATTTCATTTGGCTTTCCCTTTATGAGACATTCCTTAATCATTTTTTCACAGTGACATCTATAATGAAGCCACATTGTTGTGTTTAACCAGATAGATAATAAATAGAAACAAAGTTCATGAATTCTTGAGTTATTTCTTCATTATCTGAATCCTAGTGCTGTGTGTGTAGTAATACTTAACAAATATCCATTAATTGATAACTTGTGATTACTTAAGTTCTTTTTGAAAGGCTACTCAAACTTTTCTATGCTTCCACTCTACATTTTGGGCAGAAACTGTCACATCTGTAGGAATAAAGATAGTATTAGTAAATCATTTCATGAAATTAAATGTTTTTTAAAGCACAGAGTTAACATTCTGGGAATTATTTGCATTGTTTACTGTTTAATGGTACTTGAAATTTTAGGTTCCTACAGCAGAGTCTTAGAAATAAGAGTTTACAAATGAATGACTATAAGATTGCCCTGCTGTGTAATGCATACTCTACAAATTCAGAATGTTTTACATTACCCATGGGAGCTCTGGTAGAAACTATTTATGGAAATGGAATTATGAGAGTACCTCTTCCTGGAACGAGCTGCTTGGCTTCAGCATCTATTACTCCCTTACCCATGAACCTCCTGGATTCACTGACAGTTCATGCCAAAATGAGGTATGTTCTTTTTATTTATTTGCTCCTGTGTCAGGAAATTGATATCAGTGTAGTATAGGCTTTATTTCATGATTATGTATGTGTTTTATGGTTAGGTACATTTTTTTTAAATGATTAGGTTTATTTTATTACAAAAATGATATTTACTTATTTTTTTAAGGTTTTATTTATTTGAGAGAGAGCATGTGCGCACGCACGAGCAGGGGGAGGGGCAGAGGGGGCGGCAGGCAGAGGGAGAAGCAGACTCCCCACTGAGCAAGGAGCCCGATATGGGGCTCGATCCCAGGACCCCGGGATTGTGACCTGAGCTGAAGGCAGACATTTAACCGACTGAGCCACCCAGGCGTCCCAAAAGTGGTATTATAGGAATTCTAGAGTGTACAAATAAACCTCAAGAAAATATTGAGAAATAAACATTGTAAAATTTTTTGGTGTATGTTCTGAGTCTTTTTTTCTGTGTATAAATATATGCATTTATGGGTTGGGATTTTTCTTTTAACAAAATGGATTCTTACTGCAATAGTTTTTTTTTTTTTTTTTAAGATTTTATTTGTTTATTTGAGAGAGAGTTGGGGAGAGAGAGAGAGAGATCAGCGGGAGGAGGGGCAGAGAGAGAGGGAGAAGTAGACTCCCCTCTGAGCAGGGAGCCGGATGAGGGATTTGATCCCAGGACCCTGAGATCAGGACCTGAGCAGAAGGCGGACGGTTAATCAACTGAGCCACTCAGGCGCCCTGCAATACTCTTTTATAACCACCTTTTCCCCATAATAATCGAACAAACACCTCTTTCAGTCTAGTGTTTTTTTAAAAACATCTGTTTTAATTTCTATAAAGAAGTCTTTTGTGTGGCTATATATGTTTATTTAGTCAGTTCCACATTGTTGGACATGAATTATTCAGTGTCTTAGTATTATAATGATGGCTATGAAAACTGCTTTTAAGGCTGTATTTGCACCTACCTATAATACATTTTGATTAAATAATTTGCTGAAGGTAGAATTGCTGAGTCCAGGGATATGAAAATTATAATGCCTGTACTATATTGGTAATAAATAGGGATGCTTTTAGAATTGACATTTGCATAGTTTCTAAAAAGACAGGAATGGCTCTGTTGGTTGTGATTCTAGAACCTCAGGTACCCCTAGGAGCCAAGCTGACAATGTGAGTGAGTGCCACATGGTGCTGAGTGAAAGAGTGCCAGGTGTTCATGCACATGCAAGTATGTGTATCTAGAAGGGATTGAGGCTGACTGAAGCATGCAGGACTTACCTCATGGTGCTGCCATTTTAGCTAATTTCTATAATGTAAGAATGTAGACTAGTATAGCTAGATCTTCTAAATTTTTTTGAGAAGGGCTAGAAATCCAGATTTTCATTTCTAGTCTTTTAGCTCTTAAGTATTGGCTCAAAGTTCAGACACTATGTAGGTAAAGGAGAATGTATCTGTGGGACATCGGTTCTAGAAGAGCCATGCTCTTTTTCTAATGGTAAACATTGTCATAGCATTATATATGTGCTTTACCTGCTTGTGTGACAGAGTTGAGGAAAACCGTGTTAGAACCCAACATTTGGATCTTAGCGGTGATTTTTTTAAGTAATTCTGTAATAAAAGTCATTTAATTTCTGAAATAGTTTGTTACATATTTGAAAAAGAAAAACAGACTAAAACCATACATGCTCTTTTTGTTTAAATTATTTTGGGGTTTGTTTTTGGTTTTTGTGTGTTTTAGTCTTTTTTTTTAATTCAAGTGTGTTCTTATGAGTCGTACCCAAATTTTGCTTTTCCATGTGCAGAGGGATCCTGATGTGCATTGAAAGCACCATGGAAACCAGAATTAGTCTCAGGTTGTACAGTGCATCACTACCAAGTGTCCTGTACAACTTAAATGATTAAAATGGAGCTCATGCATTCATGTATTTAAGTTTAGATTTTTTTTTTTCTGAAGATTTTATTTATTTATTTGTCAGAACGAGAGATAGAGAGAGAATGTGAGAGTGAGTGCACAAGCAAGGGGAATGGCAGGCAGAGGGAGAAGCAGGCTCCTCACTGAGCAAGGAGCCTGATGCGGACTCAATCCCAGGACCCTGGGATCATGACCTGAGCTGAAGGCAGACGCTTAACAGACTGAGCCACCCAGGTGCCCCTAAGTTTAGATTTATACCAAGTTCCCTATAAGTAGAGTAACTGCTTATCTATGTCAAAAATAAGGCTTTTTCTTTTCTTTTGTTTTTCCTCAGCCTTATCCATAGCATTGCTACCAGAGTGATAAAACTTGCTCATGCAAAATCCAGTGTGGCCTTGGCTCCAGCCCTAGTGGAAACTTACAGTCGTTTATTGGTCTATATGGAAATAGAGTCCTTGGGCATCAAAGGATTTATCAGTAAGACAGAACTTTCTGGTGTTTATAACCATTAACCCATTCATTAATTCAATAGGTATTCTTTTAGGTGCCGGGGATGCAATAGTATGCAGATGTCACTTCCATCATAGAGATTACCTGCTAATGAGGGGGACAGACAAAGAAATAAATGAAGTATGGACTATGTCAGATGATAAGTCTTAAGGAGAAAAATCAATCAAAAAAGAGGGATAAGAGTGTGAGAGTGAGGAGAGTGAGTTGTACTTTAAAGTTATGATAAGAAAGAGGTGTTGTGTTAAGTGTTTGGGATGCAGTGAGCTAGACAGACATGGTACCTATTCTCATGCAGGAATGTGTGGTCCCATGTGCTTCTTTTGCTGGTTTGCCCCTGGGGCTAAGTCTGACTGGCAATAGGGAAGGAGTTTTCCTGCATTTCAGGAGATGGCTTATAGTATCTCTTAGTTGTTAGCAGTTCTAACTAATAGATACTTCCTAATATAGAAGTGTTTTTCTGATTCATGGTAATTATAACTTTTTACTAATACAGCATAATTTTAATTTGAACCATAATTATTCTTCTTCCCAGATAATTGAGGGTTGAATACAGCTTTTTTGGGAGAGAGGAAGGAATAAGAGTGGGTGTCATGCAATTTGTATATTAAAAAATGATCCTTATACTTCAAAAGACTGGGAACATTATGTTATAAAAGTAAAAGAAAATAAAAAAAATAAAAGACAACTGAAGTGAGGAAGGGTAATTTTTTTTTCATATGTTGTCTCATTTTTTCAGATGAACTTGAGTATCATTTGTCATATTCCAGCCAAAAAAAAAAAAAAGCAGACTTGGTATTCTAATTAAGATACAGATTTTTTTTCCTTACCATTAAAGGAGAAATTAATGGAGAAAATTTGGAAAGAGTCTGCGTGTGTGTGTGTGTGTTCATGATCAAATCTTTATGTAGATTTTACTCCATGTGACTTTTCTTCAGTACTTTTAATTCATAGCTTTTATAATTGGTACCTTAAATTGTTTTGTTCCTCAAGGTCAACTTTTACCAACTGTTTTCAAGTCCCATGCATGGGGGATCTTACACACACTTCTTGAGATGTTCAGCTACCGGATGCACCACATCCAGCCTCATTATAGAGTGCAGCTCCTGAGCCATCTTCATACTCTAGCCGCAGTTGCACAAACCAACCAGAACCAGCTCCATCTCTGGTGAGCTCTTGGATGACGGTCTTTCCTTAAGATTTCTTAGAAACTTTGTTGAACATGGGGAACTTAATCCTTTATAGTATTTGTATTCATATGTCATAAATCTCCTCTGCTTCTAGAGTCCTTTATTTCCAGTACAGAAGAAGTAGAGGACAGCTTTTTAAATAAGAAGTTATTAAGGTAGTTCAATCCTCACCTAGTGCTCTTTGGCCTGAGAATAAGTACTTCCAAGGCTTTTGACAAAATGTTCTAATTTAGCCCTTAAGAATATTGGATTTAAATACACTTCAGATTATGGTTATATTATCATGTCACTTTGATTTTGCTCTAAGTGAAAATATATTTGATTGAAAAATGTAATTTTTGAAATGCTGTATATCCAGGTGAAATTGTTTAGTCCTATAAGCTACAAGCTATCTTTTTCAAATGTGTAAATAATGTCGGTTTTTTTATAAAATTTGGCACCTTGGTTTTTTTTTTTTTTTTTTTTGGTTTTTTTTTTTTTTTTTTTTGGCACTTCAGGGTTTTAAAACAAATTAAACAAAGCTCATTTTCACGTAAAGGAGGAGGGTGTTTTTTTAATCAAAGAAGAGGAATTCATAGTTTGCATGTTTTTTTCCATTTTAATTAACCTAGAATTAGGTTTAATTCTAAAATTCTAGAATTTTATATGCAACTTAATTTTTTCATTTCTTTTTGTTCTCCCACCTTTCAGTGTTGAGAGCACTGCACTTAGGCTTATAACAGCATTAGGAAGCTCAGAGGTACAGCCACAGTTCACACGCTTCCTGAGTGATCCCAAAACGGTGCTATCTGCAGAATCTGAAGAGCTGAACCGAGCCTTGATATTGACCTTAGCTAGAGCAACTCACGTAACAGGTAACAGTGAATATGGTGATTATCACCAACAAAAACAGATGAATTAGAGCATGCAGTGTTCCTACTGATTATTAAGGGGATAACATACTGAAAAGATCCATTTCATTTGTTTAAAAAAAAAATAGTTGTTTAATACCTTTAATCATTAATGGAGGTTCTTCTATGTACTATCATTTTAACTGAGTTGAGCTTCAGTTTTCAGCCATTTTACATCATTTTTAAGTAGTGGTTCTTGAGATTTTTGGTCTCAGGACCACTTTACACTCTTAAAAAAAGAAATTCCCAAAGATTTTCATTTATATGGGTTATATCAATATTTACTTTATTAGATATTAAGATACATGCTTTTTAACTTTTTTATTTAAATTCAATTTAGTTAATATGCACTGTATTATTAGTTGGATGCTTTTTTAATATTTTTTGATTCACTTAAAAATAATGAACTTGTTACATATTAACATAAATGGCATATTTTTTGTGAAAAATAAATTATATATTCTCTAGAACAAAACTTTAGTGAGAAAAGGCACCACTGTTTCACATTTTTTGCATCTCTCTTTAATATCTGATGTAAAAGAAGCTTTGCTGGATCTTATATTTACTTCTACATTTCATTTATTGCAATATGTTATTTTAGAACTGAAAAAAAATATGGCCCCACACAGGTATGAGGTTGGAAAGGGGAGGAGTATTTTAATGGCCTTTTCCAGTAATTGTCAATATTCTTTGATGTCACACAAAATTGGACAAGTAATGGTTTCTTAAACTTAGTTGCACTGTAGAATCGAAGTTCTATCAGTTAACTTTTGGTACTCTATTACATTATAATCCTTTGGTCTGTTTTGCACACCTAATGGATTTTTTTAATTCATGTATATTTTATAACTATGAATTAGTTTTTGGAAAGCTTTGGTTCACTGAGTTATGTAGATCTTAAAATGTTGGCACACTTCATTATACAGTATCATAAAATTACATTTGTTAGTATCACTGCAAATTTCATTAGGAAAATCATTAAGTTTTGGAAAACTATCAGGCTTATAGTAGTGGATACAAGTTTTCCAAAATTTTGATTTTTCACTTGAAAAGTCAGATTTTATCATTGGCAAAAGATGTGGTCATTTGTTTTCCTTGAAGTAACAGGCTCCCTTTGTTAATTTTCAAGAAAATTTCTGCTTAATGCCCAAGTCCGAATAACTGTAGTTTTCTGTCAGATGTTCTTTCAAGTAAAAATGGAATTCCATAAAAAAAAAAAAAGAGCTTATTTAACTCGATATTCCACACTTGATCTTAGCCAAAAGGCCAAGAAGCAACTTAACTCGATATTCAAACAATTGCACAAGTACTTTTACTTAGGATACCCATCGTACTTTGATGTGTAGCTAGGACACTTTATGCATACTTCCATTTTTATCACAACATAAGATTAGATGTACTTAAGGACTAGGATATAGTCCTTTTCACTACTTCAAGAATAGTCTTGAGTAAAACTGGCACTTCCCCCCTACTCCCCCCACCCGCCCTGAGAGTGTGGTGAAGATTACAGTGGCTGTTAGTATAGTCTGGTGCCACTGTTTGATTGTTCTGAGGGCCAGCAGTTTTACTTACCATTACCTTTGCTGCATCAGTGCACATATCAACACAGTGAAAAGATCAGTATTATCTTAGTATTATGGTTTTAATAGTTTTGATGTCATCGAATCCTTAAAAGGATATTGGGGACCCACAGAATCTGCAGACCACACTTTGAGAACTGCTGTTTTAAAGAAATAGTTATTGAATTTAGCAACCTCAAATACATCTGTGTAAACTATCTTATTTTACAAAAATTAACCTTCTTGATTTAAAGAGTTAAAGTCTTATAGCTGTTTCAACCACTAGAAAAGATACCTACTTTCTTAATTCTGTTTCCTTGGCTCAATAAAGTGCTGATACCTCATTGTCAGAGTGAACTACATGAGCAATCGTGGTGGGCCTGTATCACTGTTAGATCATTGGTGCTCTGTAACCTTAAAAAAAAAAAAAAAGATTGCAGGAGCACCTGGGTGTCTCAGTCCATTAAGCGTCCAACTCTTGATCTCAGCTCAGGTCTTAATCTTAGGGTCATGATTTCAAGTCCCATGTTGGGCTCCACGCTGGGTGTGGAGCCTACTTAAATAAAAAAAAAAAAGATTGCAATGTCTTTTGTCTTCTTTTCAAAAATTGTGTTCATTTTACTAATGTAGTAATTCAAATCATTTATAAACTAAGAGAATATAGGTTTAAACTGAATATAACTAGCTAAGCAGTGAGTGTATTGCAGTGAAATTCAATGGGTTTACATAATTGTTACTTTCTCTGTGATACTTATGAATTGTGGGTCATTTATATCTGGATTACATCTGTTTGTTTATGTTTAGATTTTTTTACAGGCTCTGATTCAATTCAGGGAACTTGGTGTAAAGACATACTTCAGACCATCATGAGTTTTACTCCTCATAACTGGGCGTCACACACTCTTAGCTGTTTTCCAGGCCCACTACAGGTAATTTGGTCTTGAATTACATATTGAATGTATACAAAATCATTCTTCCATTTAATATATATGAAATCATTCTTTCCCATTAATTCATTTCTTCCCATTTAGTGTTATTCTAGAGAGCTTGTTTTAGTGATATCCAAAGGAAATTAACTTTTATTTCTTTTTTTAAAAAATCTTTTCCTATTCCAAAGTCTCTTGAGTTGTTCCCTGTCATACTCCAGGATTGGATATGTTCCTAAAAATATAATTTTGGTTTTGTCTTATTAGTTAACAGTCTTAGAACCTTGTGAGAATGAACATATCACCTGAAAAAAAGGTTTCTCTCTCTTAGAACTGAAATGGGGAGAAATACAGCTTAACAAAGCTTCACAGAATACACATTGTTACACTTGACTGAATTTTTTTTAATCACACAGAAAGACTATAAACTTGGCTTTTATAATATGGAGAAAGGAAAACCTCATCTGTCCTCTACTTTTCAGAGAAAAGTTTAAAAGCATAATGAACATCTGCTTTCTAGAACTTCCAATAGGGTTAGAACAAACTTATCAGAATTACCTAGAGGGCTTGTTCAGATAGACTGCTGAACTTCCAATTCAGTAGGTCTAGAATGGGGTCCAAGTCTACATTTCTTACAGGTCCCAGGTGATGCTGGTTGATGGTCTGAGATAGTATAATGGATTTTCCTTATAGAGATAATAAAATATGTAACCAAAAGGTACATAAATTTTTTTTTTTTTTTTTTTTAAGATGAACAGAAGTATCAACAAGTGATTGAGGAAGCTTTGAATTCAGGCTTGCTTGGAATTTCTGCTTAGGAAATCTAGGAAAGGAATCTTAGAGATAATCTAGTCAAGCCTGTGTGTTTTCCCATTATAGAAATTCAGTCTTGATTACTAAGTTGCTTGAGGTCACATAGAGTTTATTAGTGTCAGAATCAAGCCTAGAATGGTTTCTTGACTCTATAGCCAATGCTCTTCTTTTTAGTATAACCCTTGAAGTAAACTTCTGATCTTCCTTTTAGGCATTCTTCAAGCAAAATAATGTACCTCAGGAAAGCCGTTTTAATCTGAAAAAAAATGTGGAGGAGGAATATAGGAAGTGGAAGTCAATGACCAATGAAAATGACATCATTACCCACTTCTCTATGCAAGGCTCTCCTCCTCTCTTCCTTTGTCTTCTCTGGAAAATGCTCTTGGAAACAGATCATATTAATCAGATTGGCTATAGGTAAGCCAGAAACCTACATCTGCATTCCATTTGACAAACCATTATACCATATAGCAATATAACTTATTATTTATTCTTGGTTTTCTAGAGTGTTAGAAAGAATTGGAGCCAGGGCCTTGGTAGCCCATGTGAGAACATTTGCAGATTTCTTAGTATATGAGTTCTCTACGTCAGCTGGGGGTCAACAACTCAACAAATGCATTGAAATTCTTAATGACATGGTATGGAAGTATAACATTGTTACACTGGACAGATTAATTCTCTGCCTGGTAAGAATACGCTTATTTAAGAATAAGTTTCTAAGCTGCTTCATTCTCTTTTGGATCAAGGTGTGTGACCGTCAGATCTTGTATTAATGTAGATATATTGCTTCTAAAGATTTAAGGAAATTATACGATAATCAAGCATTGCTATCACTTCCCTAAGGAACTAGAGATTTCCCAGTGTCTTCATTCATTCAGCAAGTGTGTATTAAATATCTGCTGTGTTCTATGCATAGAAAGTATAGAAGTAAATAAGACAGTCATGGTCCTGGCCTTGTGATGCTGTAAAAGTACAAGCAATTAGACCCTGAGTTGATTCCCAAAGGCTCCCACTAGAAGCAGGAAGTGGTTTAAAAAAAAAGCCATTGATTTTCTTTGTAGAGTGCTAATAATCATTTCTGTATACTTTGGCAGCCATATTCAGAACTGAATGTTTCTCATAGCCACCCAGTATTCCCCAAATTATTTTTCCTCTTCAGTTGGTGTCTATTTCAGGCAAAATTTTAAGAGAAGACACTGAACCAGGCTGGAAAATGCTACTTTTTTAAAAACTATAATGGTGATATTTGGGGTGGCTTATTTGATTAACATTAACCTCTTAGCTATGGAACATAAATATAAATATGGTTATGACATAGGAGAAATAAGCTAAATCTATAAATCAGTAAAATAGAAGGATAAGATAGAGGTGTAAGGAAAATATCGCCAGGGAACAATGAGAGACCACATCTATCTAGGTGAGAGATCTTGAAGGATGGATTGAATTTCAACAAAAGAAAAAAGAGGGACACTTTGGGCAGAAGGAATGGTGAGAACCAAAAATGGGCAAGAAAGTCAGATATGTTTAGGGAATTCTGAACAGTTGGTTAGGGGTAGACTCGACATATAATAAAATTCTAATAATAGTGAGATATTACTGTCTTCAAATATAGACTATCTAGTAGCAGACCCATGCTTTTGCACAGGTCAGACATTGTAATATCATTTTTCTGTTGTTCTCCAAAGGCCATGCGTAGTCACGAAGGAAATGAAGCCCAGGTTTGTTATTTCATAATTCAGTTGCTGTTACTCAAACCAAATGATTTTAGAAATCGAGTAAGTGACTTTGTGAAGGAAAATTCTCCAGAACACTGGCTACAGAATGACTGGCACACCAAGCACATGAATTATCACAAGGTACTAATTCAAATCAGTGCTTCAGTGAATCTTGTTTACGTCATTCTTAGGTATTTGGCTAATTGGTTTGGCTGTTTTCTTTGTGGTTCTACTGTTTTCTCTCTAATCTGTATAGAAGGAAATTAGCTCTCTAAACTGCCTCAAGGTTCTAGAGTATCTCTATGTTAGGGATTTATTGAAACTGCAGTTTTAGTAGACGTGAGTACTTAAAAAATGAAAGGGTTATTACAAATTCTTTTATACATAAATCTCTTTTGGTATGTCTTTGGGATAATATTTTTGTTAAGTAAAGCACTCTAGATTTATTTCATTGCATTGCAAAAACAAACATGGTTTCATATTCTTTTAAAAATGACAAGTTTATTTAGCTTTATTTTTTTAAGAGAATAAAAAAAGATGCCCTGAACATTGGCCATTTATTCACTTCCACAGAAATACCCTGAGAAACTATATTTTGAGGGCCTGGCGGAGCAGGTTGATCCTCCTGTGCAGATCCAGTCTCCCTATCTACCCATCTATTTTGGAAATGTGTGTCTTCGATTTCTCCCAGTATTTGATATAGTAATCCACAGATTTTTAGAGTTGCTTCCAGTTTCCAAGTCACTGGAGACTCTACTAGATCACCTTGGTGGCTTATATAAATTTCATGGTAAGCTTTTTCAAATTTTAATTCCATCTAATAACTCAATAAACAAAAGTAGTCTGGGCATGACTATATGGGTAATCATGGTTCTAAAGATTTTATTTTAATTGTTTTTCAATAAAAGTGTTTTGAGAATAAGTGCTATATAGCAATGCCATGAAGTGTAAAATAGATGACATACAAATATGAATAGGTAGGTCATGGCAAATGTATTAAAAAGTAGAAATAAAAGTGATATGCAAGAGATGCCCCCTTTTACGTAGTGTGTGATTAGTTGCCAAGTGAGTAGAGAAGGAGAAGGGTATGATCTGAGTTCAGAACAGACTATGTTACTATGAACTAACTCAGTAGGCTTCCTAGATGATAGGATTCGAGCTCTTGATACATGTGATTTATATAAACAGGAAGGAAAAGAGAACATCCTAGGCAGAAGGAATCCTTTGGAAAAATCATAGCATTTTGAAGACAGTCTCCTCATTGGCTAAATTGAGAATTTAAACTTTGTACCCAACACTTAGATCACTTGAAGTGCCAGGCTGAGAAGTTTTGATCTTATAACCTGCAGATAATCAAGAGTCAGCTAGAAGTTACTGAGTAGGGTCATGGCATAGAAAGCGACACTTTAGAAAGATAAATCTAGTTGTAGTTGGCAGCATGTTTTGGAAGGAAGAAGCCATTTCAAAGACTTCTGTCAAAAAATTCAGTTATATGATTAGTACCTAAACAACTATGATGACATTGGAAATGAGAAGGAAGGGACAGATAGTCAGGGAAGAAGGAAGAGGACTTGATTGGCTGCTTGTGGGGAGAATATAGAAGGAAAGAAGTCAAAGACAACTCTGAAGTTTTAAACTAGGTGACCAGAGAATGGTGGAGTCAGTGACAGGAGCGTGAAAGGCCTAGAGCCACTGTGGGGACTAAGTGTATTTCTCAGGGGCGGGGCGGGGGGAGGGGAGTTCTTCTCAGTCCTTTGTCTAAGATGTCTTCCTCCTAACCAGAAATCCATATTGCATTTTAGCACTACAGAATAGGTATGAAGTTCAAGCAAGCATTCCTTTAAAAAACTTTTTTTGGGGGGTGGGGGAATTAGGTAACATCCACATGGTAGAGAAGGGTATGCAGTGAAAAGTAGTTAACCCCATCATGACCTCCAGCTGGCCAGTTTCTTTCTCTAGGAGACCACTGTTACCAGTTTCTTGTGTATCCTTCCTTAGATATTCTGGGGTTCGTTTTTTTCCCCCACATAAATAATATAGGATATGCACATTGTTCTGCACCTTATTTTTAATGCCTTTATGATGTGTTAGGATTGATTACTTTGTATCAGTACATAAAAAACTCATTCATGCCACACATGCCATGATTTACCTTGTTTTGACCATTTAGACTATTCTAATCTTTTGCGAATGTAAACAGAGCTGCAATGGATATTCCTTTACATAATATGTATATGTTATTAGAAGCCTTCTGCCTTGTCCTAAAATAAAAATGCTCATTGTATGCAATTGCCCAGCATGTGAAATAGTTTCATGAGCTTCTGAGCTATTTTTTGATAATCTTGAAAAATGGGGTTAGTTTTTCATTGTGGGTAACCAGATTAACGTTGTGATGATCTGTTTTCTTCTTGGCAGATCGCCCTGTGACTTATTTGTATAATACCCTGCACTATTATGAAATGCACCTGAGAGAACGCCCACATCTCAAGCGAAAGCTTGTCCATGCCATCATTGGCTCACTCAAGGATAACCGACCGCAAGGCTGGTGTCTAAGTGACACATACCTGAAGTGTGGCATGAATGCACGAGAAGAAAATCCTTGGGTCCCAGATGACTCCTACTATTGCAGATTGATTGGCAGACTAGTAGATAATATCCTTTTCATTGTGATTTTTCCAGACCCTTCAGAAATAACTATATGTTGATTTGTGAGAACACATATTATCCTTTCAAAGTAATATTTTTATATATTCCAAAACTAGTTTTTTTTATGATCATTTTTAGTTTTACTTTTGTAGAGGTTTTGAAATCTTAAATTAGCAGCAGCAAGTTAGCTGCCAGATAGGCAGACATTCACTCCATTAAATGTTATATCTAAAAACAGACCTAGTGAGGTTGTTGCAAAGAAAAAAATTCTTATTTCTAAAAAAAGTACTCTTTGTTGTAGTAAATGCATCTGTTGGCTACTGGAGAACATAGAATTTTGTTGCTTTAAATAAATCCTTAGGTCCTTTTAAAAAATACTAATAGATAATAAAACTTTCTTTTTTAATGAAAAGGCTGCTGTATATGTATTTTTATTTCTTTATTTTGATTTCATGTTTTAAGTTATTAGCACACTGTGCTTACTATGTCTGTACACCATGCCACTGTTTACTAGGTAGAGCAATTTTACGTAAATGGGTGTGATTTGTTTTCCTGTGTGAAGGCATTTGTTTCCTGAAGTAAAAGATTTACTCATTATAAAGTAATGTTCTTATCAACTGTCTTATAACTATTAAAAGAAATAGGTGGATGAAGCCTGGGGCTACTCTGGTTGCCTCTCTAGCTATCTTGTCAGTTATAAAAGCACAAGAGCTGCCATTTATACCTTGTGGTTAATCACATGGTTGCTGTCAGTACATTTCAGTTATGTCAAACTGATGTGTATTTGGTTCTTATTTGCCTCTTAATTTCTGTTCAGTCACTTCTTGGGGGCTTATAATCAGATAAATTGATAATAAAATGAGATATTTACACGTGAAACACTTTTAAAACTATGAAGCACTACAAATGTGAGCCATTAATCTCAAAATAAGCAGTTACTGCTTTAACCATCTGCACCGATGGCTGGCAAATCTCCTGGTCCTTTCCCAAACTGCGACTGGAGATTCAATGAGTTTCCCAACCCAGCTGCGCATGCACTGCATGTTACTTGTGTGGAGCTCATGGCCTTGGCTGTTTCAGGTGAAGATGTTGGAAATGCGCTTCTAAATGTCGTCCTGAAAAGGTGTGTATTCTGTTTCATGTGATAAGATTCATTGTTTATTTGTAAAAAGAATGATATTTTATTTGGAACTGTTAGACAAACCTGTTGTCCCAAGGCTGATGCATATGGGATGGTAATTGTCTTTTGGTCCCAGATTTTATCTTTGTGATACAGATGTAATGGAGTGAACCCTGGACAGTGTCAGAAGACCTGGGTTTGTTCCCACCTCTACTCTTCATTAGCTGTTTGACATTTAATAAAGTTAGGAATAATGTTAACATCTCACCAAAGATAGTTTTTCAAGATTCCTTTCTTGAAGATCAACATAAAGTAGGGGGTAATGATTGGAGAAGTATAAATAAGTAGAAATAGTCTTTCATCCCAGCAACCATTGTTAAAGGAGACAACTAAGAAAAGCCTTACTTACCTTTTGGGTATATTAAATTTTTACTCAATAAAAATTCATTGTAGTTTTTTTGGAGTAGGTCAGTTGTTAGCCCTGAATTATATAAATTCTCAAAATAAGATCCATTATCAACCATATAAAAGTATTTTTGTAATTTCACATTTTTTATTCTTTTTTTCTTCACTTAAAGTCAGCCGTTAGTGCCAAGAGAGAATATTACAGCATGGATGAATGCAATTGGACTGATCATCACTGCATTACCAGTGAGTTAATAACTGTGATTTGTACATAGTAATGGAATGCAGTTGTCCCCTGTCGGCCACAACAATAAGATGCATGTAAGATGCCCTGTACGAGGACAACACACAGTTAAGGAAGTATTTCTGTATTTTTTAAGTTTTTATAGTATTATTGCTTCAGAAACCTGCAGTGAGTATTTTCTTTGCCTTCTGCCTGAGATCTAAAAACCTACCTGATCTATGGGTCCCTGCATCCTTCGGTCCCATCTTATCTATCCAACCTTACTTTGACATTAAAATCTGATCTACTTTTGACCACTTAACATGTTACGTATTGAGCCTTTGCTCATGCAAATAATGCTTGTTGAAATATGTTTTAAGTACTTCTGATGTGTGGCGTAATGAGACATGCAGAACCCCTCTTCCTTCTGTTAGCTTCTCTAAAGCCTATTCATTCTTTGCCAGCTTAGGTCCTGCTTCTTCAGTGACCCATTCTGTGACCTCACATGTGTCTACTCAGTTGACTGTTGGCAATAGTTGACTGTTGCAGTATCTTTCAATAACATTGTCTAACCCTGTGCTCTCCAAACTTGATTATTCACCTCTCCAAATCAATCATTTTTTTCCTTACACACCTCCAAAATATATGTATTTATTTCTGAGTTATTTATGTGTACTAGTGTTGTCTGTATAATAGATATTGGTAAAAACAATTTACTGTATAGTAAATATCAGACACTAAATGAACGGGACAGACACATGTATAGAGCTCTCTAACTCACAGACACTTATCCCCAGGTTCTTATTGACTTAATTTGACTTACTATGAAGCCACCTACTTTTGCTTTCAAAATCTCCATTACACAAAAACACAAGCTAGATAAGTAAAACTTTAAAGAATGAGAAAGTGCCATGATTTTAGGCTTTGGAGTGGAATATTGGAAGTGGGGTGGAATACCGGATAAGGGTATTTTTCATCAGGCTTTCCTCTGATTTTAAAGGAGCCATATTGGATTGTCCTGCATGATCGAATTGTGAGTGTAATCAGCAGTCCCAGCTTGACAACCGAGTCAGAGTGGGTTGGCTATCCATTCCGCCTATTTGACTTCACTGCTTGTCATCAATCCTACTCCGAGATGAGCTGCAGCTATACGTTAGCTCTCGCACATGCTGTGTGGCACCATTCTAGCATTGGGCAACTTTCTCTCATTCCCAAGTAGGTATTATGATTTCTTAAGTAAATTGGACTTTTTCATTTTGTGTTTTTTTAATCTCATTTACACAGGAGGTATGTATCTCATTCAGTAGAATAACTTGCAAAGTGAGTTTTAATTAAGTAGAATTTCTAGATAATGAGAAAGTTCCTTTATTTCAGAATTGTTTGAAAAAATTAATTTGTATGTGCAAAAAAATAGTCTGGCATCTAGTTTTCCATTACAGTTTCAGGAGGTTTAGTCAGATGCAGGCTTTTTCCAGATTATATCCCAAAAGGTGCATTTTGAACTGAATAACTCATATTAACCTATTTTCTGATTATTTTTCTTGACTATAAAATTGGTAGTAATTAGATTCAGATTTCTTCAGAATGGCATTTATATTAGATTGGTTATTCTCGTTTTATTTCAAATACTGGTTTTTCCTGCTATTCAAAAGTAGAGTATTCCTATGAAACCTTCCATAAGCCAAAATGACATAAAGTGAAGCATATCCCACCCTTTCTGAAAGTTCATGTTACGCCAATTCATTTTTACAGAAAACCTACATTAGTACCTATTTTTGCTAACCAAAAGAAAACCAAAGAGAATTTTTGCTTTTTACAAAAAAAAAAGCCATTGCAATAATAATAATAATAATAATGATAATAATAATAATAATCCTTTTGTAAAAGCAAAGTGGCATAAAGCAAATTTTCAGAAAGCAGGCGGGGATACCTGTAATTCACATTCTGTCATTCCGTAATTTTACTGTTGAGAATGACTCCTAAATCTGAAATAATTTATTTTGATAATCAAATGAAAATCATAGCCAGTGAGAATGTAAGATTAATTAGAAAAAGAAACTTTACAAAAAATTACAAATTTTAGAAATGCCTGGGTAGGCTGTATCAACAAAGTTCAAACAATTCAGCTGATTTGAAGTGAAAAGAAATTTTGCTAATCTTCAAATTTTAGGTTTCTCACTGAAGTCCTTCTTCCTATAGTGAAGACCGAATTCCAGCTGCTTTATGTGTACCATCTTGTGGGGCCATTTTTACAAAGATTTCAGCAAGAGAGAACTCGATGTATGATAGAGGTAAAATATAACCTGGGTTGTCTGTGATAAGATTAAGTTCTAAAAGATTTATTGTTGTTTCTTTCCCAGTGTTTTCCAAACTGTATATCATCATAACCATTAGTAGTGAAATTAGTTTAGCAGGATCTAAGAACAATTTTAGAGGATTTAGTGTGCCCATAACTTAGTATGTCTATAATGAGTTTGATGTGGGATGTATTAAATTAGAAATGCATGGGGGCGCCTGGGTGGCTCAGTTGGTTAAGCTACTGCCTTCGGCTCGGGTCATGGTCCTGGAGTCCCGGGATCGAGTCCCGCATCGGGCTCCCTGCTCAGCGGGGAGTCTGCTTCTCCCTCTGACCCTCCCCCTCTCCTGCTCTTTGTCTCTCATTCTCTCTCTCTCAAATAAATAAATAAAATCTTAAAAAAAAAAAATTAGAAATGCATGGGAAATACTCATTCTTAAGGTTGAAAAGAGGGTTAAGGATGGAGAAGTGAATTTGAGAGTTGGCCCTATAGTACAGAGTAATTAATTAAAATCATGGGAATGGATGAAGTCAGTCACCTAACAAGAGTGCAGAGAAAAGAAAATGAGACAAGAATAGAACCTTAAAGTATGAGCCACCAAATGGAACCAAGAAGGTACAACGTAAAGTATCCCTGAGACTGCAATTTAGACATTGAGAAATGGTTTCTAGAAAGGAGATTGTCTATCTCTTCATTTTAAACGACATTACGGAGTTATGAAGAGAAATTGCATTTAAGCCCTATTAGGGGACATTTTGTAGCACTTTGGATTCCTTTGTAAATGCAGACCATTATCAGGGCGCCTGGGTTGCTCAGTCAGTTAAGCATCCGACTCTTCATTTCGGCTCAGATTTGATCTCAGGGTAGTGGGATCAAGCCCCACATCAGGCTTCCTGCTCAGTGGGAGGTCTGCTTGAGATTCTTTCCATCTGCTCCTCCCCCACTCACATGCACACTCTCACATACTTTTTCTCTCTCTCTCTCTTTCAAATAAATAAATAAATCTTTAAAAAAAAATGCAGACCATATCGTATATCCAGTGCACATAGAGGTTTGTATGATCAGTGACAGTTCTTCAACAAACGTGTTATCCCTCTGTGTTAGTCTTGTAATGGAGTCCAGCTACATCATTCTAAATGCTTGAACCTTATTTGCCCCCTTAAATAATTTTATATTATTTGTTAAATAGATTGGAGTGGCATTTTATGACATGTTGCTGAATGTAGACCAGTGTAGTGCCCACTTAAATTACATGGATCCCATCTGTGACTTCCTGTATCATATGAAGTATATGTTTACTGGTGACAGCGTAAAAGAACAAGTAAGTTAACTTTATCTTTTAATGATATTTAGTTTAGAAAACTTGAATATATGATGATACACTTTTGTTTCAGTACTTTGTTATTTTTTTTTCTTCTAAGGGGAAAAGGTTATTATTAGACCTTTTTAGGCTACATGAACACATTATTCTGCATGTATAATTCAAGTACTAGTGAATACATGTTATAATTTCTCACACTTCTTCCCCTTGATAGTTGCAGCAGGACATCTGAAAAGACCTAGGTGGTTGATTAATAGTAATCTCATTCGCAAGAAACAGTACAGAATGTCTACTTTTTAAAAGATCAGAGAGGTACTATGTAATGAGTGAAGGAGATCCCACTTTTCTCACAGTGACTAGGGTACACTATGGGGACGTTGGACAGATTGCAGCATAACTAGAAGACTGAAGCCAGGGGGATCAAGAGAATAATTCATATAAAGGGTATTTGAAGGAACTGGAGGTACTTAACTTGAATTTTCAAAGTCCTAGGGAATTGTTTGTGTTCTCACTATTTGGAGGGTTGCCATTTGGAATAGGCATTAGATTTGTTCTGTGTTACTTCAAAAGGCATATAAACTCCAGTGAAGTTAAAGGGAAGCACGTTCAGACTCAGCATCTAAAGAGCCACTTCCTGGTAAAGTCTTCTGAAAGTGGAAAGGACGTCCTTGAATCATAACTGAGTTTCATCTCTATAGGAAACAGAGGCTTGGCTCTTTTAGAAGGGTGGAGGTAGGGCAGATAGGTGAAGTGACCTCCGCTCCATACCTTAATGTTATTTCTTTCTCTGGCAGGAAAGGAAGGTAAACTGACATATAAACATATGGATCCTAGTCTACGGGGTTCTTTCCTTGGAGCTAGGGACATGGAGTGGGGAGGATGTTCACTTCTTTATTGCCTCAGCAGGATTGTCAAAGTTGAGTGGAAAACAATACAGAAGTGTTTGATTTAGCATATTCTTTATATTTGGGCTTGAGAAACTTTGACACAAGGGAATACAGAAAGGAAAAATTATTAATAGGCTGATCTTTCCTGGTAAGGTCAAAGAGCAATTGAGTAAAGCTAAGAAAGCCATGGAACTGCGTGATGTTTTTATTTCTTTAAAGTATTTTAAGTAAAAGTAGATCTAATATTTTGTTTGAATTCCAAGTACAAACCAAAACCAAAAAAATTAGCTTTGTAGATAAATGTTACAGACATAAGTTACTCAAATAACTTCAAAATATAATCATACTTCATGCTTCTGTGATGATGGCATTTTAAAAGGAAGGTGAACTGGATGCCTGGGTGGGGGTGGTACAGTCGATTAAGTGTCCAACTCTTGGTTTCAGCTCAGGTTGTGATCTTGTGAGATTGAGCCCCGTGTCCAGCTCCATGCTCAGTGTGGAGTCTGCTTCAGATTCTCTTTCCCTCTCCCTTTGCCCCTCCCACTTGTTCTTTCTCTCTCTCTCAAATAAATAAATCTTAAAAAAATATATTAAAAAAGAAAAATAAAAAGAATGGTGGACTGGTTGGATACATAAAATTTCCAGTGTAAACTATATTAGCTTTTGACAGTGGGATGACTGGCTAGCTAAGTAAGTGAATATGTTTTTGTAAGTGTAGACATATATAGATTATATGCACATATATAACGTGTGTAAGGGAGAACACATTTTTTTCCTCATGTAAGAGAGAAATAATTTTATTTGCTTTTGTTAAAACATAAAACACAGAAAGAAACTTCTTATCCAGCCCACTCCACTCCCTGATTTTATTATCTCCTGATATGTATAAAGTACATCTTTAAAGATGGGAAATTGAGGGCGCCTGGGTGGCTCAGTCATTAAGCGTCTGCCTTTGGCTCAGGTCATGGTCCCAGCATCCTGGGATCAAGCCCCGCATTGGGCTTCCTGCTTGGCAAGAGGCCTGCTTCTCCCTCTCCCACTCCCCCTGCTTGTGTTTCCCTCTCTTGCTGTCTCTCTCTCTAAATAAATAAAATCTTTTTAAAAAAAATTATTTAAAAAAAATTATTTAAAAAAAGTGGGAAATTGAAGTTCTCTGGTTAAGATATTTTTTAATGTGTTTATTTCTTAGGTAGAGAAGATTATCTGTAATTTAAAACCAGCTTTAAAACTTCGTCTTCGATTCATCACACACATTAGCAAGATGGAGCCAGCTGCCGTGCCTGCACAAGCCATGAGTAGTGGGTCTCCAGCACCTCAGTCTAATCAGGTGCCAGGGTCTTTACCAGTAACTCAGTGAAATCCAGGTGCGTGGTGGTGAAAAGGGAAACACATCTGTCTTTGAAAGTGGACTCAAATCTATTAAATCTGAACATGATCAAGCCTACATAGTGACGTAGTAGAAGCAGTGAGGTTCAGATTGTTTTATTTTGATTCTAATGATGAATCTATTGATACTTTATAACTCCCATCTCCCTATCTATATTTTGTCTCTAAGAGATCAAGTAAGCTACATGTTGCTCATATCCATAACAATTTATTAGAGCTACCTAGGAATATGGAGGTATCTGGGATCAAATGACTTTTATCAGATACTTTCAGTCTTTCCTATTCTAGCCACTGGTTTTATTTTTAATTTTTATTATTAATGACTTCAGTCTTCAAATACATTGTTTTAAAGGCACCACACATGTAAAATAGTTACCCAATCATTTTATACATAAATCTCTTGGTTTATCTTTGGGATAAGAGATTTTTGTCAAGTGAAGGACTCTAGATTTCATCGCATTGCAGGAGCACAGTTTCATATTCTTTTAGAAACGGCTTAAAGTTTTTACCATAGGTTTCCAAATAAATGGGTTAATGTTTCTATCAAGGCAGATTGGCAAGTTTTTGCCTTTGCTGTGGATTTGAACTTACTGTATGAAATGAGTTGGAAGCCATGTAAGAAAATAACATAGAAATGCATAAACTTAATAAAATCATGGTTAAATGGTGATTCTGCAATCTCTATTT
This sequence comes from Neomonachus schauinslandi, assembly GCF_002201575.2. Classification (NCBI taxonomy): domain Eukaryota; kingdom Metazoa; phylum Chordata; class Mammalia; order Carnivora; family Phocidae; genus Neomonachus; species Neomonachus schauinslandi. Next base: position 32,440,484 of record NC_058410.1, read on the forward strand.
TTAAAAATAAATTAATTGCTTTTCCAGGTTGGCACTTTCACCTAGCCAATGATGCGATTCTTTAAATTTTTATAATCTTAAAATTTTTAAGTATTTATATTTTTAAATATAGCCTACATTTTGGTTTAGGGTTTATCAGATTTTGAGAGACAAACTGTTAATTTGGGGGAGCGGGATACGGCATTAAAATTGTAAAAAACTTAAAAAGTAATTGGTAAAATCTGCTGAATGAATAAACTGATTACTTACTCGATCTGAGCGAGTGTCTGCTGTATTCCAGGCAGTATGCTAACTGGGTTGTAACAGAGAACAGTTCTTATGGGTTGGACACTACAGATGGTGACGGACATTGGCCTGAGACTTAAGAGTTACTTTTTTTTTTTTTTTTTTTAAGAATCAGAGAAGCTTGACCAACTATACTTCAAATCTTTATTTCCAAATACATCCTTCTTAGACCTTTATATTCCTTGTGGTTCATATTATTCTGATCATTAAATCTTTATTTGCCATGCAAGTTCTCCAGAAATTTTATGCTAGAAATGAATTCAAGTATTACTTTTAACATAGTTTCAATATATTCTTGCTGCCTTGAAGAATATATTGCTTTGAGATCATAGAGTGGGAATAATTGTGACACTGGTATTATACAAATAGAATTAAAGGAAGTGAAAATCAGTACCACTTTCTCAAGGACAAATACATTCCAGTTAATTTATTAAAAATTACCTTTTTTCCTCTCTTACTAAAAATATGGGGATATGATTTTCCCAAAATAGGCTTTTAAAAGAATTGTTAATCAGACATTAGAAGAAGATAGATTTATTTGGTTTTAGAATGCACCTGAGGGGAAAACAATGCCTTTGTATTCATTTCATCCTAAGAGTTTTTTCTTTCTGGGGGAAAAAAAAAAAAGTCCAATAGGACTGTCTGCAGTGGTGGAAATATTCTGTATCTGTTCTGTCCAATACAGAGTCAGAAGCTGTACATGCCTGGAGCACTTGAAATGTGGAACTGAATTTTTAGTTTTATTAAGCTTTAATTAATTTAAATAACCCCATGTGCCTACATTATTGAACATTATACTTTAAGGTCCATGACAATTGCTCTTACCTAAAAGTAATTCAGTAAAATATTTATCTTACAGAGTCTATAGTATCAGTTAGGTTTAAGATTCTGGGTTGCATTTGAAAAATCAGATGACAGAGGCTCTTTAACACATAGCTACTACAGCAGTAAAAATCCTTTCATGGGACTGGCTTCATTACAGAGTCCACTGGAGTTCTGTATAAGTTGGGGAGAAGGGGAAGAGTTTGCTTCCCTGGTTTTGATTATACAGCTGACCCTTGAACAACACAGGGGTTAGAGGTGCTGACCCCCACACAAGGTTGAAAATTTATAACTTTTGACTCCTATTGTTGACCAAAAGCCTTACTGATAACATTAGCAGCCAATTAACACATATTTTGCTGATAATATTACATATATAATATGTATATATACTGTATTCTTACAATAAAGCTAGAAAAAAAAGTTATTAAAATCATAAGAGAGAGAAAAACATTTACATTACTGTGCTATATCCAAAAAAAAAAAAAAAAAAAATCCGTGTATAAGTGGACCCATGCAGTTCAAACCCATGTTGTTCAAGGGTCAACTGTAGTTTACTCTTACTTATTTTATTCCATTTCCCTCACTATATTCCAGAGCCAAGATGAGTTTTTGGGTTGTTTAAGGATTTCAGCCAATGAGACACTATAATTGCAATGAGTGAAGGGACGGTGGGAGTGTTGGGAAGCCACAGATAATTTTAGGTGAAATTCCTATCTGAATTAGAAGGTTTTAGAAACAAATAGCAGTTTGATTTCTTTTTTCTACCTCCCAAAAGGCTACCTGAATAGCAGCCTTGCTTAAAATATAAGCCAATATCATGTCTGAGGTTTAGAAAAAGTAAAACATGGTCATCTAACATTAATGAACTTGGGAGATTCACAAGGCCTTACCATTACCCATTTACAGATGAAGAAACCAGGAGGCAGAGTTTCATCTCACCAGTTTTACAGTGTTTTGGGGATGATGATTTCACTGTGGGCTTTTGAAATCCTTAGTAAATCCATGTGTTTAGAAACATATAGACATAATACAACCTTAATATAAAGAGTTTATTATAAAAATCACATCTTTGAACAACATGGGAATATGGTCCCTTTTCAGGTGGGGTAGCTTTATCTTCCGATATCAGGAGTCCCACTCTATATGTGGTTTTAATTACACAAAACTTAGAATTTCCAAATCTTGAATTTCACACCAAAAGGGAATTGATAGTTTATATTAATTATACCAATATTTACCGAGGCAGAACATTTTTCAGAAAGACCAAATTTTTGGGAGGATAACTGTAAGCTTAAGTAAATTATTAAGATTGACTAATGATGACATTAGCTGTGAGATTTTTACATGATGTTTCCACATTTACTTAAGTGGGTTAAGGTAGTCAATAGGCTTATGATTACCCTCCCGTGCAACTCCAAAGCAAGCCAAGGTTACTGCTACTGCTGTGTTCACTGTTCGAGTTACTTCTTCTGGTGTCTTCCCCAGAGAGGGGTTCACTTCCATTATATCTAATCCTGAGAGTAGCCCTATAACAACAATGGAAAATAATGTAGTTTGTTAAATAGTTGACATTTTTAATTCAGTACCCTGCCTTGAAATATTATCCAGGAGTGTAAACCGCTGGTGATTGCATCATGTGATGGGCATTCTGGAAGTGTCCAATGGGGCTTGATTTTCAGATCAGATGGTATAAATATATCCTGGCCATGGGTACACTTGCTTCTTTATGCATCCCAATTTTTACCTACCTGTTTTGTAAATTTCTTCTGTAATGTAGAGACCTTCTCTGTAAGACAAACCTCCCACAACTGGTGTGCCCGTAGCTGGTGTGAAAGATGGGTCCAATCCATCAACATCAAAGCTCAGGTGAATTGGCCTTTTTTTTCTTTTAAGAGATGGGAAAGAAATTCAGTTTAAAGTTGGTGGTTTAATACATAGTACATAAATACAGTTCTTACCTTGCTTTATAAAAAGTAACAATCCAGTGAAGTTCCATAATTTTACATGAAGGCTTTATTAATAATCATTAACATCAGTAGTAAGTCCTTTTAATCTTTACGTTACACACACACAAGCATCATACCTTCCTAGTAGATAGCTGAGTGCTTCTTCCATCACCTTGCCAATTCCCAGTTTATCCACTTCAGTCATTGAAAAATATTTAATACCCAGAGTTTTCAAAATGTAGCTATGAAAGAGGAGATATTAAGATAATCCTACAGTTAATAGTCTAACTCTATGCCCTCGTTTACCTTTAAAGAAAAGATCACTGTGGCAAGATACATAAAATATTTAAGTCCTATGAACTATATGTATATATTAATGTATTTTTAACAGCAAGTCAATTAGTATAAAAATCACCTGATTTATAGACATAAATATTTGTATGGGTATATAGATATTGATATATATACTTGGTGCTTAAAATAATTTTTTTCTCATAGGTTTGACCAGCATGCCTAGCATGCAAAAGAGAGAAAATAAAGGTAATTCACATCAAGGAATAAACTTACTGTTCCCCAGGGTCCACATCTCTCAGGCCAATATACACAATATCTTTTGCAGATATGCAGGGAGTCACCCAGGAGAATCCTGGTACATCGGGGATCTAAAATTGCAATGTTTCCATTTGATTAGTATATATGAATCTTGAGCAAATCTTACATTGAAAGTTAAGGGCCTTACTGGATTGCATATATCTTATATTTAGAACATAAATTTCGAGGAAATCATTAAAACACAATACAAAATTCAGAAGAGAATGCCTCCCTCCCCTTGTGGTGCTCTAGATGGCTTTGGCTTTACCCACCTTCACCCTGGCCCAGACCCAACCTGAATCATTTGTCAGCATCTACCTCTCTGTGCCCCATTCCACGGGGCCCTGCTTTCCCAAAACTCTGCTATAAAGAAATCAGTGGCTTTCATGACTTTTGTAGCTTCCTTCTTTATTTCTCTTCTCAGTAGGACTTAATCCCAAGGATGGCTTAGAGTGACTAGGGGAGATTTTCAAGCAGCTTCGGTTGCTCTCCAAATGCCCTAGAGCCAAGGGCGGCTATTGCCATGTGCTAACTACACACTTTGTAAGTTTATAAACCTATAACTTGGTTCAGAAAGTGTTACTTCTATGGTGAGAGCTGTGAATTGTGTAAGACTGATGAATCACAGACCTGTACCCCTGAAACAAATAATACATTATATGTTAATAAAAAAATTAAAAAAGTGTTACTTTTGAGCACTTAACAAGGGGTTTGAATCCCCAGGTATCATAAAGACCAATATTCTATAGCTATATCAGTAAAAATTGTTTTATTGATATGCTACAAAATATCAATGAATATGAACCACAATGTTAAATCTTAATCTGGAATGTAATCTCACATCTTTTTTTTTTTTTTTTTAAGATTTTATTTATTTATTTGACAGAGACACAGCGAGAGAGGGAACACAAGCAGGGGGAGCGGGAGAGGGAGAAGCAGACTCCCTGCTGAGCAGGGAGCCCAATGAGGGGCTCGATCCCAGGATGCTGGGATCATGACCCGAGCCAAAGGCAGTCGCTTAACAACTTAGCCACCCAGGCGCCCCTGTCATCTCACATCTTGTAGAAAAGAAGTTTCTAGGGAGCAAGGAGTTAGTTCTTCCTCTTATGATGTAGATATGAACTTCTCACAGTAAAGATGTTAAATAATAAACCATTATAATCCATATTTTAAAACTCCATTTTTGAAAAAGGCCCATGATGTGGAGGGGATGCTTGGGAAGCATGAAAGGCTGTGTGTCACGTAGGAGAAAGAGGTAGGTTATAGACCAGTTCTGGCCCTTGCCTTGCTATGTGTTTGGCATGTGATCTTGAGCAAGTCAGTTAACCTCTGAACCTCTGCTAACTTGCTTATAAGGGATTACTCCCTGCCCCACATACTAAAAAGGTTATTAGTTTAAGAATAAAAAGGGAAGATATATGTAAAGTCAGTTTGCAAACTATCAAGTAAGGTAGAGGCACAGAGCCTCACTTCCTTTATGCACCAAGCCTTAGCTTATTGGCTGCTGAGAAAATGCTTTGAGATTACACCAAAAATAAGATGGCACCAGGGTTCTTCCTTCCCTTCTATCTCCTCGACTTTGCTAAAGAGACAGTTCCTTTTTAATAGAATACAAACCAGCCCCTTACCTTTCCTTTTAGTTCCTTCAGAAGGAAAGACACAGGTTGTCCATGCAAGTTCCCACTTGTGGTTGTCACTGGAGTGTTGATATCAGTGTGAGCATCCACCCAAATGACACAGAGATCTGGGTGGACCCTGGCATGGCCAGAGATGCTTCCAACCGCCATACTTTAGAGGAAAAAAGTTTGTGTGAACATCAGGTTTGCAATATTATTCCATCCATCATACTATTAACTCAGTGCTCTCACTTGGTTTTCCTTTAAGTCAAAATGGCTGGTATTTCTGGCAGGTTTTTAACTGGAGGTGCCAATTAAACAATTATAACAATAGAAAAGCATAGCTTATGCTTAATTACTAACAAGGTAAGTTTTCATCAATGGGCTTACTAAAAAACTTGTGATTTTTTATTTTTTGGAAACCACCTTCTAATAAAATTGCAAATTATTGTTTTAACCAAAAATTAAATCTGTATAAGAACACTAGTCACACAGGAAATTCCTTAGCATGAGACACTATTTAATTCTCAAGATTAAATCAGGCTCGCTTCCTGTACTCTCATGTCTCTTGGTAAATACTTCATTCTCTCAAGTGAATTACTACAGAGTCCATTTTTCCTAAAATCCAATTATTTTACAATTGGGGAGCATCACTCAGAAATCCTTGCATCTAGTTCAACCAGCATTTCCTGAGTGCTCACTTGCTATTCAGTGCTCAGAAGCTCTGCTTGAACTTCCTACTCTCCTGCCACACATTTAAAGACCCACTCTTATCCTGGTCCAGAACTCTCAAAGTTCAACTCAAACACTCCAAGCTCTAGAAAATGTGCCAGAATGGAAGCACTAAGTAATATCTTACATAAAATGTCAAAAATTAGGATTTGCTATCTGGCACCTGTGTCCTCCCACCTGCGGATGGTCGTGTCATTCAGGGATTGTGAACTTGTAGATGCTCAAAGTGAGGGGAACCTGCCTTGAAGCTTAGATATTGATTATCCAGTTTGGTATTTGTTTCCCCTTCAGATTTCTTGTCTTGTGGCTGTTTGCCACTCTTAACATTTCCACGTACAAATTTTTCCACTTAAAAAAGAAAGTGAGCCCCAGTCTCTCAATTGCAGTTTTGTCACACAGGAGCCCTGGAAATGGTTTGGCTTTGGAGGAAAACGGAGCTGAAGTGAGCCATTGTCATGTTTGTACTTTCTGATCTGATCAGACCTCTGATAATGTACTCAGGGACCTCAAGAGTAGACATTAAAAAGGCTCATGCACAGAAAGGGCCTTTGCCACATTATTTATAATCAGGAAAATTTGAAAATTACCTGAATATGTGGCAATATGGATATGTATAGTGATTTAATACCCTGATGAAAAATATGCAACAGTAAAAATTATGCTTATATATACCATGAGGTAACATAAGGAAATCTGTACTTTAGGTTAAGAACAAAGCACTGGATCACATGGTTGTTAAAATCAGGTATAAGGGAAACAGTATGGCAGGAAGGAAATATGCCCGATTTGCAATTTCACTTGAAATGTTTGTTAGGAAATACAATTACTACTATTTTATTTGTGTGTGTGTGTGTTTTAAAAGTTTGAAATTATTACTTTTAGAACAGGAAACATACTTTCAAATGTTGACTTAAATGAGCTGTTCCTGCTATCAGGAATCAAGTATAGTAACCCGGCCAGGAACTTCCTCGTGTTTATTCATCTAGGAATGTAAGTTTGTGATGCATATTTTACTGAAATCCCTTCATGTCATATATTTTCTGCTGTAATAAAGGTAATGCAAGACTTTAAATGGAGCTAAGTCTCTATTTCCAAAAGAAATAACTGAAACAATTAAAAGAAAAAAAGGCAGATCGGTATAAAGTATTGATCAGCACTTTTCCTTTCGTATTTTCTCTCCTCTCACGGTTTCACTTATACTCCCTTAGGCCCTTTGTGCCCGACTTCAGAGGGAGAGTCATTAGGCAGGACCTGTGGTCTCCGCCCAGCACCAGGCTGGTCCTTCCCTGCTTCTTGACTTCTGCCACCACGCCGGCCAGCTGCTCATTGGCTCTCCCCACAGACCTCGGATTCTTCACAATTTGAAAGGGAGGATCACTAGGGACATCAACAAAGGGCACGTCCCCATAATCTTTCACATCACACTCTGTAATTAAAAGCAAAAGTTTTAGGTCACTACATAAAAAAAGATTACAAAACAGTCTGTGTAGGATGATTCCAAACTTGCAAAACAGTGTACTTTTATAAGGATAAGCAAAGAAAACATCAGGAAGGACCATTCAAGTTGCAAAGCTAGAAACCGTGTCTGCTTTTGCCTGACATTGTCATCTCAGCTGCACACTGGGCTCTCGGTAAACACTTGTGCAATCAATCCAGTGAGGCTGGACACGAAAGTAGGACAGTGATCATCTTCTGGTTTGGGCTTAATAAGCGGCCTCGCTGTCTTTATCTCTGTGTGGCCCTACCTGCTTATGTGCTTTCTACATTTCTCCAATAAGCATGTGTTGTATTTGTAATAAATTGTTTTTAAAAATATATATATTATATATTATGTACATGCCCAGAAGGAAATGCACCAGTTACACCACTATTTTCTTTCCTTTTTCTTTTTTTTTAAGACTTTATTAATTTGACAGAGAGAGACACAGCAAAAGAGGGAACACAAGCAGGGGGAGCGGAAGAGGGAGAAGCAGGCTTCCCGCTGAGCAGGGAGCCCGATGCGGCGCTCGATCCCAGGACCCTGGGATCATGACCTGAGCCCAAGGCAGACACTCAACGACTGAACCACCTAGGCGCCCTAAACCAGTATTTTCTAAATTTTCTGACTGTAATTAACAGTCCTTGGTTTCAATCCAATCTGTTACCTGCTGGAGTAGTTCAGCTCCCTCCCCTGTGCTTTGTATCTGCCTCACAGTGGTATTGTCAGAATTCAGTAAGCATATGATTAGCAACGAGCTTAACACTTCAGTGAGCTCAGGAAATAAAGGCTTAATTATTATACTTTTTTAATAAGGAGATATTGCAGGTAACCCGAGGTTCCTAAGGACCTGGGTGCACTTCCTAGAAGGACTTGCATTAGGTGTCAAGGTACAGAGCTTCAGGTAAAACTGACATGAGATCAGTGTTTGAACTAACCAGTCATTGTATATTGTATTTATTATATGTTTGTGCATATCTATGATTCAGTAACACCTTTAAGAGATTTAGCCTGATATAAAATCTGACCAAATTATGCTTGTTAACTGAGAGACTAGTCCAGTCCATTTACACAACCCTTCTGTTCTCTCTCCCCCTCCTTTTCTCAGCTTCATGACATATAATTCTTATTTACTAAAATTCATTCAGTTTAACTGTACAGATCAATAAGTTTTAGAAACATCTACAGTCTTGTAACCACCACCATAATCAAGATTTAGAACACTTCCATTACCCCCGCAAGTTCCCTCATGCCCCTTTGCAGTCATTTTCTGTGCCCACCCCAAGGCAACTGCTGATGAGCTTTCTGTTCCTATGCTTTTCCCTTTTCTAGAACTTCATGTAAAAGCAATCATACAGTAGGTAGTCTTTTGTGTCTGCTCTCTTTCACTTAGCATGTTGTCTTTGAGGTTCATCCATGTTCTTGCCCTTGTCAGTGGCCCGTTCCTTTTTGTGGTTGAGTCCGAGCCCACAGTGTGGATGTACCACCTGTCATTTATCGCTACACCAGTTGATGGGTATTTCATTGTTTCCGTTCTTTTGGCTGTTATAAATAATGCTGCTAGAAGCATTCAAGTACAAGTCTTGGTGTGGATGTGTTTTCACTTCTCCTGGGTAAATACTTAGGAGGAGATCTGATGGGCCAGAAGGCAGATGGGTGTTTATTTAAGAAACCGCCAAACTGCTTTCCAAAGTGGCCGTATCATTAAGCATGCCCACCAGAAACGTGCGACAGTCCCAGTTGTTCTGTGTCCTTGCCAACACATCATCAGGATTTTATATGTAAAGACAACATTTGCTTTAGCCTATTTATACTTTTAAACTCTATATCATTTTCTATCTGCAGGCTCATGTATGTATATGTATAGTACACGCATACACACATTCACACTGTGCAAACACTATGTGCTATCACCACCACCACCACCTTCATCATCATCATCATCATCACTGTCTTATTTCCTTTTGCAAACAGGAGTCTTCTTGCTAGCGGAGTACTTCCTACTGCCCCTTACTTTTCCTTCGCACTTCTCCTAACTCCCCTACCACCCACCCAACCCCAGTTCTAGCCCACAGATTCTTTTATACAATAGCCTGGCTGGAAAGACAAAATATCTGAGTGAGGATATTCATCCAACAATACCTATGGAGAATTTTCTCCATACACTGCTTTTTTTTTTTAATAGGATGTACTTCTAAAATTACCACTCATGCTGCAATTCTGTGGGATAAATGTCATTCCACATGCATTCCCTTTTAGCAGGAGCCTCTCCTTTCTTCAGAGCAGGAAGGAAATCAGGCTGGTCATCTTTCAATGGAAAAATTACCTTGTTCTTTCAGTTTATCCAGCAGGCCAGCCTTTCTCAATGCTGCGGGGCCTTCTTCCACCCCTCCTCGTGGCTGAATGATTAAAAAATAAAATAATTCAGACATGATCAGATGCCCACAATAGAAACTCTTCATTCTTCAATCAGGTGAAGAGTAACTATCGTTTTTTGAGTTCCTCCAGAGCCAGGAATTTACCCCACCTCCTTGAATCATCCCAGCGAGGCAGACTGAATGAGTCCCATGTCAACTCTGAGGATCTAGAATCGGAAAGGTTATCTCATTTTCCTATAGACACGCAGCTAACAAATGGCAGAGCTTTAGTTCATATCCAGGTTCTTTGGATCCCAGAACCTGTGTCTCCTCTTCCCACGACAGACACCACGCTATCAACGTGGTGAACATGTAGTTTGTGCAAAAGCACTCTGAGAGACAGAGATGCAATCAACTAAAAAGAGAGGCCTTTTGTTTTTGAGTAACTCATGAGCTAATAGGGAATGTGTATATTTAACCCCAATTACAGTACTTGGGAGATTTGTTTCAGTGCCGATACAAGAGGTCCTAACAACAAAAACAGGATGCTCCGAACTCTGCCGGGGACAGAGTGTGCCAGGTAAGGCCACATGGGGTAGATGACATTTCAGCTGAGTCTTGCAACATGAGTAGGTTTCCAGGAAAAGGGATGGTGTGGTGGAGCTACTCTGCAAACCCAGAAAACAACTTGGATAAAAGCATAAGAGGGGTGCCTGGGTGGCTCAGTCATTCAGCGTCTGCCTTCGGCTCAGGTCATGATCCCAGGGTCCTGGGATCCAGCCCCGCATCAGGCTCCCTGCCCGGCGGGAAACCTGCTTCTCCCTCTCCCACTCCCCCTGCTTGTGTTCCCTCTCTAGCTGTCTCTCTCTCTGTCAAATAAATAAATAAAATCTTAAAAAAAAAAAAAAGCATAAGAAAAAACCAAGTGTGGCATGAGAGTGTCCTACATGCACATCCGCACGGGGGTAAGTTGCTGAGCTCCTGGGGAGAAAACAGGCCACAGAAATTCATCACCTGGGAGCTGAATTCACAAAGACCAACCCGGTATTTCAGGTTCTGACCTGCTTCATTCAGCAGGATTGACAAGAATGCTCCACTTGCTGTTTTTATACGTCAGAGAGGCGAACACACTTCCTCCTTGCCATAAATCCTCTCCAGCTTCCTGGCAGAATAGCGGCCAAAAGAAACAGTTCTCTTCTGTAGCTCTCTGATTCTAATTTCCAACAAGGCTTATAGACACAGGAAGTTATTTGGGGTTATCCAACGAGAAGACGTGCCAGAAGACCCGGGCGTCTGTCCCTAGGATTGGGGCCGCGGCACCAAACGAAGCAGCTATTTCTACCTAATTCCACTGACAGCTGACTTGCCCCGGCTGCCAGGCAGACCCTGGATGTCACATTCCTGCTCTGGGCGCCAAGCGCCCGCCACCCCTCTGCCCAACACGTTTTGCTCCTTTTCTCCCTTGCATTCTGGCATGACCACCCCCACACACTTCCCTCCTGGAGCAGACGTAATTGCCCCTTCTTTAAACCTCAGTAGAGTGCCGCTTGGCTCTAATTTTGCCTTTCGTTTTATGGTTGCTTTGTCTTTCCTCCGTTATTAGATTTCAGCCCAAGGTTCTTTCTGCTCACGGGGCTACATGTTGTAGCCTTTCATAGATGCTCAAAAACTGTCACCCTGAGAAAAACCCCTGGCCGTTTCCCTCTTCCTTTCAAGCTTTGGAACAAGTCTCATAGACCCCTTAGTTGACACCCTATTTGTGCTAATGCAGTGGTTAGATTTTCCAGAGTGATAGGTTATTTGTTTGATTCAAACTGCTTCTCACTATTGGTCTCTTCTCACTGCTTGGTTTATCTGCCCACTTTGGAAATCACTTCCTTAGCTCCACTGACTTCGAAGCTGGGTCCCCAGCCCTAACTGGCCACAAGCATCAAGTCTGCGGTGGATTGACAGGCATTAACACAAATCAGGTGCATAAGCATCGGGATCATACAATCCTGTCTGGAATCACACAGTCAAGGCTAGTAACTTGGCAAATTGCTAAACCTCTCTGAGCCTTAGTGAACTGTATAATAAATATAATACTTCTCTCATATTTTGTCATCAGCTCCCCCCCCCCCCCCCACTCAGTGCCTTGCAAGGGAGTGGAATCTTTTCTCAGACTCAACCTTCTGCCCTTAATTCTCTCCTTTGCCTATCTGTAAACTTCTGCCTCCTTTAGCTGAGGAGAGATGCTAATATGTAGGCCACCATTTCCCTCCTATGCTAGGGCTTAGGGTAGAAATATCTCTCTCTGAGCCCTTACTATCAGGAAACAATAAGCTTCCTTCTCATGGGGCCAAGTTTTAATAGGGGAAGAGCTGTAGGGGAAAAGAAAAAGAAATACTAAAAACAGAAAATGCATCAGGCTGTGTTTCAAAATACTATCCCTTCGATGGGCTATTATTATCATAGCATAAAATCTTCTGCTGAGGTCCGAGGGCCGGAATATATTCAGGCTGCTACATGCTTGCCTGCCTCCCTCCCTCCCCCACTCCCGCCCATCTGCCTGTCTTCCTTCCTTCCTTCCTTCTTTCCTTCCTTCCTCCTTCTTCAATTTTTATTTTCCTTCCTCCTTTCCTTCCTTTTGGTCAGTTATTTTCATTCTGTCTTCGTTAGAACCTGTCACAAGAATAGGTGAGTATATTGTGGGTTTTGCAATTAACCCGAGCGCTAGAAGAAACACTTCTATGTCAGCAAAATGTCCCTGTGTTCCAGGAGAGAGCTTTGAAGGACTCCCAGGGGAGGTGCAGCAGTGTTTACTGACACTCCAAATGCAGTTTGGGTCTCTACCCTCTGACCTCTCCTAATCTGTTTTGCAATAAAATGCCAGAGTGCCAAGCATGAGTTCAAAACTAAGAGGAGTGAGCCGCTGCCCAGATGGGCAAAGAGAACGCTGGAAAACGGAGAAGACCCTGTTTGAAACAACCACAATGACAAAATATCAACCCTCAGAGTTCCAAGTCACACTGTCTTGTTTGCTTTTGTTTTGTTCTTTGCGTTCCCCCTTTAAGCACAGATGCATGCTGAAGTCCGAGGTCTCTAGTCACACTGTTTGCCAGAATGAGTGCGCTCACCAGAAAAAAAGGCTGCAAAGTGCAAGGTTGCTGGCATGTGTTGGCAACCTGGGCATTTCATAAATGCATTAGTCCCTTCAATGTTGCCAACTTCCAGTTGGATTTTCTTCTCTTTCCTTTTTCTTTTTCCCTCCCTCAAAAAGACATGCACAAAGGATTCTACCTAGCGCATGTACCAACATTTTCACAGGATAATGAAAGCCCTGAAATAATATGAATCATTCACCAAGTTGCATAAACCAGTAACATTTAGGTTATGCAGACTAAAAGAAGTCTGAAAATTGCTGCCAATCCACGAGATGCTTCTAGGCATTAAGACATGACGAACCCAAAGTGTTTTCTCAAAATCCTCTGGCCTTGGCATATGCGCTATTGAAACCCAAAGCAACGAGAACATGGGAATCTCAATGGGTAGCTATAATACAGACACAGCCCATTACCATTCAAATAAAAATATGTTCTCTTAAAGAATACCAAGAAAAATGTAGTCGATTCAAATAAAACTGGCTGCCGCTGAGATTAGGAGCCACAAGAATAAGTGAGTTTGTTACCATAATTCTCCAATGTTGCAAAATGGTAAGAGGACTTTAAAATATATCTATCTGTTTCAGGCCCGGCTGTCCCAGGGAACTGAGCTAAGCAGACATTAGCACCTTACTAATTCTAAAGTCTGAGACTTTGTCATGAATTTCAGTTATTCAAGGCCACGCTTTTTACTCACCTGGCCCTTTGAGAAAGGCGCTCCGATGATCCCTACGAATTTTGACTTGGAACTCATGTTCTGGCCCCTTCTCTCTGCTGCACTGAGTTCTCCAGCCAGGCACCGCTCTCTACAGCCGTCAGTGACTGAGGCCACATATTTGTTTCCATTTATAACTGGGCTGAATCTGTTTACCTTATTCTAATGAGGAAGGCTGGCTCCACCCACCGCACGGAGGAAGAGTCAGGCGAAGTCTCGCGAGGTCTTCATACCTGGACTAACCACGAGTCCCTTTGGGTCTAGATCTGTAAAGTGAGCGTATTCATGTCGCCGGTTCACTCCCATTTTACAAAGCCAGCTGGATGACTAGACTCTTTCCTAACCACAATCTCGATTTCCTAAGCCTGAGAATCTTTTCTAATCATAATCAATTAATCATAACCACATAAGTAGTGTCATGGTGCTCGCTGAGGAAACGCAGGGCAGGGCACCTACCACCTCTAGGCCTTTGAATCCTCCTGTGGGGAATAGGGCTGGGCCTGGTGAGTCGGTCTCTCACTTTCCGTCCAGCCCTGCAACCCTGAGTGCCGGTCTCACACACTAGGATTAATGGTTAATCCATGAGACACGCCTCATGCGCCACATGTGTCAAGGAAAGCATAGGCTTTCCTTTTCCCATTATTACTGAAAAGAAAAATGAATGACCTGATTAAGAACCCAAAGATGTTAGCGAGCGAATTCTGAAATACAGTGTGCAGGGAAAGTAACAATTCTTGGGATGGTAGTATCATAATCAGAAGTAAAAATAGTCTACGTTACATTTTTATCATGTGCCGGATGCTGTTCTTTTATATTATCTCATTTAATCCTTAGACCAATTTCATTATATATTTTTTTAAGATTTTTATTTATTTATTTATTTGACATAGAGAGAGCACGAGCAGGGGGAGCGGCAGAGGCAGAGGGAGAAGCAGATTCCCCACTGAGCAGGGAGCCCGACGCGGGGACTCGATCCCAGGACCCTGGGATCATGACCTGAGCCAAGGCAGCCCCGCTTAACCAGCTGAGCTACCCAAGCGCCCTTCTTAGACCAATTTTATAGCAAGTCGGACCATTAGTTCCATTTTTACTGGTAAAGAAACTGAAGCTCAGAGAAGTTGCCAAATGCTGTGCACAGGCGGTAGACGAGGGGCCGTGATTCACTGGCATTCTGCATCCACCTAACCATTGGGCTTTACAGTCTAAACACGGGTGAAGTGTCAGCTCTCCGTGCCTGTCAAACCTGTGTGTCCCTGGGGGTTATCATCAGGCAAAAGTATGGATTTAAGAGAAATGCACCCCAAAAATTCCTCCAACTGTAAAGTGATATCAATGGCATTTAAAGGGAAAATTCATTTAGTAGACACTAATGTCCTTTTCCTATTGATGGAAGAGAATATTGTGGAGTATTTAAATACCATAAGAGCAGGGAATTTTGTCTGCTGTATTATCCCCAGTGCTGAGAACAGCGCTGATGTGTGATCCCAGACGCCCCTTGATAGGACCATTTTCTAATGAGGCTTCTTATTTTTCACTTGTGAATTTGTCTGTATATCCTAGATATTTACTTCTGGTATTTTGGATAGCGAGGCATTAACCTCTTATGGTGTTCATGTTGCAAATAACTTTCCAATCTGTCAGTATTTAATCTGATAATTTTGTATATGTTATCTTTCATTTTGAAATAGATAATTGAATATTTTCCCCTTATGCTTTGTGTTCTGGGAGTTTCATCTAAGTCCTTCCTGCTCTAAAATCATAAATATGGGTTTCTATATTTTTTTCTGTTTGCTTCAGAGTTTCTTTCATATTTAGTTCTACATCCACTCTTATACTGGTAAGTCCTCCAACTATATTTTTCCCCATGTAGGCCACCGGTTTCCTCAACAACACCTGCTGAGTGATCCATTTGTTCGCCACTGAGTCAAATCTCCATCATGTACCAGGTTCCCCTAAAAGCACGAGTCTGTCACTGTGTTCTTTCTTCTGTTCCATTGGCTTATTTCCCTGTGGCTGTAGCAGGTCTGCATCATTTTATTATCATGGGTGTGTGGCATATCTTACCATTCTTTGGGCAAGAATGACATTTTTGCTCTTCTTTTTCAAAACTGGTTCAGCTACGTATAGGCCTTTATTCTCTTATTTATTTATTTATTTTTAAGACTTTTTTTCCCTTTATTTGACAGAGAGAGAGAGAGAGCACAAGCAGGGGGAGCAGCAGAGGCAGAGGGAGAAGCAGATTCCCCACTGAGCAGGGAGCCCGACGCGGGGCTTGATCCCAGGACCCTGGGATCATGACCTGAGCTGAAGGCAGATGCTTAACGACTGAGCCACCCAGGTGCACCTCTATTCTCCTGTATGTTTAGAATAAGTTATTAGATTCCTAAAAAAGAATCCTGCCAGAATTTTTACTAAATTTGTCCGTTGATCCACAGAGATTTGCTCTCTTTCAAATTTCATTGTCAACATTTTTTTAATACTCTAACATCTTGAAAGTTCCTCTTATATCAAGCTGCGATTGCCTTCCTATTATTTTCTCCATTGATCACAACCCTTCAAAATAAGTAAAACATTCTATCTCTCGCCTGTCATGTCTTTCTTGGGTCCTTTACTGGTTAGCCTGAATATCCCAAATACTTTTTTGCGTTTTTTTTGTGTTACGTCACTACTATTTTCCTTCAGGTTACCACCTGGTCACTCTCTTCAAAACATCTTCTGACCTCCCTATGCCCTCCTTAAGTATGTGGCTTCAAGTGCATCCCTCTAATGTACCTCTAGACTTAGACAGAGTCAGTCTGACCCATCAAAGACAAAATTGGTAATGGTTGACTTTTCTAGGCTACTGATAAAAATGTTGAACAAGGCAGCACTTATGTAAGAGTTCCTTGGCATTCCACTGGAAACCTCAGCTCAGATCGGCATAGCTCCATTAACTAATCACCAATCCATACGTATAGCTGTTCACTCGGCTCGCTCAACCACTTCATCTTGTCTGGAAGGGCACCATAAGGAAACGACCAAGTGTGTCCTTTGTCTGCTACCTTTTGTCATCTACCAGTCTGACTTCCCTGTCGAAGGTAATGATTTGTTCTTGGAAAACATCCTGACTTCTGGTGATCCCTGCTTCCTTCTTCCTATCAACACAAACCATCTTTTCAGTCTCCAAAATTGTCATCTCAGGACTTCTACAGGGAGAAGACAGAGGCCCTCTTATCTGTATCATCCCATCAGAGCCCCACTTTTCCCAGCCCAACTTTTTTATTTATTTAAGAGTATACATATGTATCATATGTACTCTATATGTAGTGTTGTTAAAGCCCTTTTCTTAACTGATTTCTTTCTCTGTCTCTTTTTAAAAATCCTATCTGGTATTTCCCTGAGGATGGGACCACATCTTATTTGACTATGATCGAAAGCCACTAGGATGAGATTTGGCACATGGGCCTTTGTCTTAGTTTCTTAGGGTTATGATAAGAAAATGCCACAAACTGGATGACTTAAGACAGCGTAAATCTATTGTCTCATAATTCTGGAGGCCAGCAGTCTGCCATCCAGATGTTGCAGAACCGTACTCCTTCTGAAACTAATAGGAGAGGTCTTCCTTGCCTCTTCCTAGGTTCTGGAGGTGTTCCAGCAATCTTTGCCATTCCTTGTTATGTAGCTGCATCACGCTAATCCTCCATCTTGACGTTGCAGTGTCACTGTGTTTTCACATGCTCATCTTTTTATAAAAGAGCACGGGTCCTATTGGGTTAAGGGCACATCCTACTCCAGGATGAGCTAATCTTCACTAATTACAACCACAGTGACACTATTTCCAAATAGGGCCACATTCTGAGATGCTAGAGACTGGCACTACAACATATCTTTGGGGGGAATACAATTCAACCCTGAACTCCCTTTTGCTATAACAAAGGAAGGATGAATAAGCAAGTTGCATGCTGAAACGAATCAAAAATGACATAACTCTTACTCTTTCCTTTTTTCTCTTTCTGAGGCTCCAAACTGTGACCCATTTCTTCATGAACTTTTCATCAGCCAGCTAACAAATGAGACTGTTCAGATGAAGGCTGGGATTCCCAGCACTTTTATAGAGGACTGGAAAATCCACAAAATCCTAAGAACTAAATCTCTAGGGGAATGATTTCAAGGTACACTGCCTGGACTCTTTAAGCCCAATGCAGTAAAGATGGGCCTGCTCCTGGAACACTTTGAGTTTACAGAAAAGTGTACACTGGATGATTTCTGGGTAAGTTACCTAGTCTTATCTCTGGATGATGACTCTCCTAACCCTTTGAGGCACGCCAGAAGTCCAAGCAAAGTGGGCGGCCACGAGAAAAGGTTTACTTCAAAAGTCTAGCTCATGTTGTTTCATGTTACTTCATGACTATATATTTATTATCTCCTCCTCTCTTTGCCTTCCTCTCTCTCTTTACCCAGCCAGACTTGAAGCAGCACTCCTCAGAGTTTGGAGGCTATAGGAAACAAAATGTCAAAGTGTAACATTACCGATCTCTCTAGGAGCAGAGGGAGCTCAAGGCAGCATTGCACCAGGTGACAGAGGGCAATGCAAATGTGGGAGCTCTACCCACTTTGGTCTCCTGGGGTCTCCAAAGATATCACACAGTGTCCAATGGGACCCTGAACTACAGCCTTCGAGTCAAGGGAAGATATTTAAGTTCCATTTTGGAGGCTGCAGCTACATACCAAAGAGAGTCTAAAATAGGGAGAAAAAAGAAATCACAGGGAACTAAAATCACTAGATTCAGGAGCACATGAGCCACCTCTGGGCGACACCTAGAAGTAGTTTGGGGACTTAATGTCCTGCACTAAGGGTACAGATTGGAGCCAGAGAACTAGATCCCATTATTGGGATCTCGATTTACTCTGAGAAAAATGTGGTCCAGAACAGAGAATGATAGACATATAAAATAACTGTGACCCCTGAGATAGAGTTGCTTGTCCAAACCACATAATGGACTGAGTCTAAACTGAGCCTGAAATCCACATTTTTTGGATTCTTCTACTGTTGTTCCTGCTTCCATGTGCCACCTCTCTCCACCTGCAAAAGTATCAATTATTAAAAATTCATAGTCCTTTTTATGTGCTCATGTCTCATATTCTGTGCCTCATATTCTCTCTTCTCTCCTTTTGGCATTAAAGTCAAAAGTATCTTAGTGACAGCCTCATAGAGTAAAGTGGACATAAACCAAAACTCAGGGCACATAAATAGTTCAGAATTGAAGAGGAGGCTGCCAAAACAAAAGTTAAAATTTATCAGAATTTTCAAAGTCCCAGGGCGCCTGGGTGGCTCAGTGGGTTAACTGTCTGCCTTTGGCTCAGGTCATGATCTCAGGGTCCTGGGATCAAGCCCCAGATCAGGCTCCTTGCTGAGCAGGGAGTCTGCTTGTCTCTCTCCCTCTGCCAGCAGCTCCCTCTCTCTCTGTGCTCTCTCTCTCTCTCTCTCTCTGTCAAATAAATAAATAAATAAATCTTTAAAAAAAAATTTTTTTTCAAAGGGCCCAGAACAAAGGCAGCTTCTGTTCTAGCTCACTCCTTGAGGTTCCCAATTTCTTTTTTGAATTCTAGCCTCACAATTCTTTACTTGTCATGTTAGATCATCACTGCTTCTAAGGGAGTTTTGCCCAGTATTTTTAGTTGTTTTCATCAAGAGAGATGATCTCAATAACCTAGCCTACCGTTCTTGAAAACTGAAGGTCTACAGGTAGCTTTTTGAGGGCACTCAGGCAAATTACAGTGGGAATTTTCATTTTTGATCTTTCCAATGACATTTCCCAAAAGGGGAAATAGAAAAGTTATCCACTCTCTGGACAGACGTGTGAACCAGACTAATGCCATCTTAGATAAACCCACCATGATGACCACTCTGTGACCTGAAGTCTTCCTGAGCACAGCCCCCACCCTATTATTTCTTTCTGTTTAGTCACACCCTTAAGAACACCTTTGGGACACAGTATCTTGGATCTATTCTGGAATGTGGACTGCGATTCTCAGATATTTCCTCCTGGGTGGTCTCCCAGCTCTAAAAGCAGGTCTTATAGGAGATGGGGTTGTGGAGAACTACTCATCTTGTGGCCACCCAAGACATGCTTCTGTCTGTAAGTCCCTTTAATAAACTATTTCTTGTCAAGCTGGACTTGAGGGCTTTTTCCTTTGTTCTTACGGCTCCTTCAGGTTTTGGAGGCTGTTTTGCATATACTTCCTTTCACAGAACAGGTAGAAATTCTAAGATGTGGATTAAGGTCACGTATGCAAGGAGGCCTGGCTCTCTAGTTCTCCAGAGTCAAGAACAAATGAGTCAGAGTCACCTCTGAGATCATGACACATTTTTACTTGGCAGAGTCTAGCAGTTTCAAGACAACTGTTCAGTTTTTACATCTATACTCTATGGATGGTTCAGAGCACATATTTCTATGCAGAGAGAGGGGAGCTGATGAAGGCAGAGGACTCTAGTCATCTGATTCCTTGGTAAATAATCAGTACCTATTTTCAAAAAACCATTGCTTGCTTCTCTGCTTTTTGTTATGTGGGACTCAGAAGTATAATATATGAACACTACCCTTAACTCAGGATGAATCTAGGATCACAGATTGCATGCACTTTTCCCTTTAATCTCTAATTTGGTATAGTTCTTCAGTTTTTGTCTTTCATGAAATTCAGACTTTTAGGGTCTCTCATTTTAGATTAGTCCAAGGTTTCCTCTGATTAAATTCAAGTTTTGCATTTTTATAAGAATACCACAAAAGCAATGTTGTGTACTTCCCAATATATCATAGTAGAAAACATGTGATTTTAATTTGTCACTAACAGTACAATTGATGTTGACTTGAACCACTTGGTTAAAGTAGGATCTGCCAGTTTTCTCCACTATGAAGTTGCTATTTTTCTCTTTGTAATTAGTAAGAATCTGAGTCGCTTAACAAACGGAGCCACCCAGGTGCCCCCAATTGGTGATTCTTGACTAAAACAATTATTACCATGATATTTACCAAATGGTGATTATTTCCATCTTTTTTTTTTACATACATTAGTTGAATTCTACTCTAAGGAAGAGCTTTTATTTCTCTCCCACTTGTTCAGTTACTCAATTATTTATATCACCATGGACTGGGGGATTCCTACTTTCCTCTGTGGGTTATAATCCACACAGAGGAAATCCACACAGTCCGTATTATTCATTACGGACTGAATGTTTGCAGTCCCCCCAAAACTCATATTTTGGAGCCCTAATCTCCTGTATGATGGCATTTGGAGATAGCAGCCTTTGGGAAGTAACTAGCTTTAGACCAGGTCATGAGGGTGAGGCCTTCATAAGGAAATTATTGCCCTTAGAAGAAGAGACACCGGAAAGCTTGCTCTCCGCACACATGCACCAAGAGGTCATGTGATACCACAGTGAGGTGAAAGCAACCACCTATAAGCCAAGAGAAGCCTCAGAATGAAACCTCCCTTGCTTGATATTGGACTTCAGAGCTGTGAGAAATAAATGTCTATTGTTTAAGCCACTCAATCTATGGTATTTTTTATCTTTATTTATTTTGTTGCTCAGATTACCCCAGATTTAGCCAATGTTTTAAGTTGACTCCTGTACCTTTGTTTACATGGCTCCCACATTTATTGAGCATTTCCTTTCTGGCACCACAAGATATCCCAGGCTCATCTTGTACTTCATTTTGTATTTTCCTGCTATTATCCTGCTAGTCATTTGTCCAAGGAGCCCCGGGTCCTTTTATTTTATTTATTTATTTATTTTTATTTTAGAATGGTATGTGAAAACCAAGATGTGTGCTAGGAGTGCCCATTGGTACTGAGAAATCATTGCCCCTCTGGGCTCTTTCAGCTCATTAAGCTAAGAAATAAGTGTATTACACACATGCACACACACACACATCCTATTCCTGTATCTGTCCATCTGAAAATATTGTAAAAATCACAAGTTTTTGCCAGTTGAAATATACTGGATTGTATTGATTCTCCAATCCAATCGCATAGATTTTCAAGAATTCATTCTAACCTTCTGTTTTTCCTTCTTTGTAACTCCCTTTTCTGACAGCAAGAAACCTGGCTCTCATTACCCACAATTTACTCATTTGCCATATGTATTTAGTATTATTCTTTAAATTCATCAAGTTCTTTGTCCATCTTTTGTTCTCCTCTTTTCTCTCTCTTTTTCTTTTTAGAGAGAGAGCATGCAAGCACATGAGCAGGGCTGAGGGGCAGTGGAGAGGCAGAAGGAGAGGGTGAGAGAGAGAGAGGGAGAATCTTAAGCAGGCTCCATGCCCAACATGGAGCCCAATGCAGGGCTGGATGTCACAACCCTGAGATCATGACCTGAGCCAAAATCAAGAGCTTAACTGTCTGAGCCATCCAAGTGCCCCTCTTTTTTTTTTTTTTCTCCTTAATAATTTTTAAAAGCTCCTTTCATATTAAGACTATTGGTCCTTTTTTGCTCAAATGTGTTGCAAACGTATATATTTTTCTTTACCTTTTTATGATTTTGCTTTATAGTAGTTAAAAATAATATTCTTTGAGAAATTAAATTCAGTAACTGGTGTTTACTTTCTCATAAATAAGATTATACTTGAGAAAAGGGAAGAAAATAGTGTGTACTGACCAGTGAAGTGACTTCTTAGCTTAATGATAAAATATATTTATCATTTCTGTTAGTCAACTCTTAGGGCTTGATTAAGAAGAGAAGGAGAAACACTCCATGGTGTCTTGTTGCTTTGAGAGGCCTCCCAGGGAACCATGATGCTCTCAGCTCTGACAGATCTCAACAAGCAGAGACGTTTTGGCAGGGACACTGCTGCATCATTTAATAGCACACTGTTCTAGAGGTTGTATTCTAACCCCCTGTGTATTAAGGGGCCATGTTTTCATTTTGTCCTGCCAACAGCATTTGATAGGTAATCAAATAAATACTTGCTAAACTGAATAGGTAAAGAACTTTAGGAGAAAACTATTAGGGTTATAATCAGAACATTTAGTCTAAACAAAGTTCTAATGGTCCTTAATAAAACGTTAACAGATGTAATAAAATCTTAGACGTTTGCTTGGCATTTTACAATGTACAGTGCCCTTTCAAGTTAGTTATGTCATTTGATCTTTCATCTTTGGTCATGTATTCCCGGTTTTGCAAATGGGAATGAACTTAGAGATACTAGTTAACTTAGCCAAGGCCTATTGTCACCTGTGGAAGCTAACTTTAAGCAGCCTTATTTTTGTCCAAATGCTATCGTTTACTGGATAATTTTGAAATATTTTGTCCCATTTGGTTACAGGTTTACCTTACACAATTGTCAAGTGTTACTAGTTGACACTCTTAAAACTGTATTTTAAACAATTTGGTTCAAATGCAGCCCCCAAATTGTTGCTTAAACAACCTTCTAACTTTGTATGCAGCCGTGGTAGAATGGCTCATCAAGATAGATTGGTTTAACCCTGGATTTTATTAAACAATATCAACACCAACTATTTGGATGATCTTCAAGTATTTGGCTGGGACCTCCGTCAATTAATGTGACTTTATATCTGTACCTATTGAGAGAGAATGATCTAAGGTGAGGTAATTCATCAATTCTGATTTTTTAATGCAGGTTTTATTCAGGGTTTGAACTAAAATCTAAGAAAGCAACATCCTTGGGCACCACTTTGATTCACAGGAGACTGGTCTCCCTGAGTTGCTTTTTACTATCATGAAATTGATTTTGGTGGGAAGACACAACAACA
Organism: Neomonachus schauinslandi; assembly: GCF_002201575.2. Lineage (NCBI taxonomy): Eukaryota > Metazoa > Chordata > Mammalia > Carnivora > Phocidae > Neomonachus > Neomonachus schauinslandi. The sequence goes on from NC_058410.1 coordinate 32,463,918, forward strand.
AGCAGCCTTATGAAATGGATATCTATATTTGCGATGGGGATATGACTGAAGTCATTATGTATTGTAAGTATTCCCTACGTGCAGTCCACTGGGTAATTTCTTTCAGACCTGAGTGCTGTAAAGTCTTTGCTTGGCCTGAGAAACTCTTAAGTTTTCTTTTTTGGGGCAGTAAATTCTATGCAACTGACTTTTCTCATAGGCTGTGTTTTCTAGGAAGCTCAAAGCCAAATTTGTGTCCCACCTGTAGCCAATTATGTAGGGGTCGTGGGGATAGTGTGTGTTTGCACTTTACTTTCATTTTATCTTAATTTGTTTTTGACTATTATATTTTATGTGTTGCCTGAAAGCACCTTCAAATTCTTTATAGTCTCAAAGCATGAAAACACACACACACACACAAACAATTAAACTGTAAATGTTAAATGTTTTGATATACTCTTTTTCTTAAAATGCCACTGGCTGATTTATTTGTATCTGTTGAAAAAAAAGACCCTAAATTGTTTGTGAGAGTTATGAATAGCCCACATAATTTAAAAATACAACTCTTGTTTGATAAGTGGTTTCTCAATCTAATCTCTTTTCTCAGATTTAGGAATATCCATTGCTTTCCATTCCCACTAAGGTCTAGCTTCTGCGCATGGTACCTCCAGAATTACAACATTTTTTGCCAACGACGCAGTTGGCAGCAGGGCTGTGAGTGCTGTTTACTGTGTAATGTCCATGGACGTGGTTGCCAAACTCTATCATAAGTGAGCACCCAACAGGGTTGGTGCTACTGGGAGGAGCTTCTACTGTTTTCAAGACTTTGAAACAATTGTATGCAAGTTCAAGATCTGATGCTTTCTTTTCAATATTGACAGAAAGAAGTCGCACCCTCATTAAGACACATGTAGTTTTAGTATTAGTTGAATTCATATTGCTGTTATAAGCATACTAAAGCTAATCCTTCCTAAAGAAGACTAAGAGAAAACTATGATTAAAATATCTATAGGATAAATGCTCATAAACATACTTGATGGCTGATTAAAAAAACAGAATCTGGATCACCTGGCTGGCTCAGTCAGTTGGGTGGCTAGCCCTCGATTTCAGCTCTGGGCATGATCGCAGGGTCCTGGGATGGAGCCTTGTGTCATGTTGGGCTCTGCACTCAGCAGGCAGCCCGCTTGAGGATCCTCTCTCTCCCTCTTCCTCTGCCCTCCCCCTCAACTCGTGCCTATGCGCACGCTTGCTTTCTTTTCTCTCTCTCTCTCTCCAAAAAGAATCCAAGATTGCAGTGATAAAAGAAAGTGGGCAAATGGTGACCTCTTCACTCACTACAACCTGAGTAATCATTTCTACTCCTTCCTTCGTCCAACGAATACTTATGGACAACACTCTGTGCCAGGCACCGTCTACTCTTTCCAGCATCAAAACAGTGGATATTTACAAACCAATACCTTATAAGACTGAACTCCCAAGGAAGGTGTTAGGCACCTGTGGGTTCTATAAAAAACAGACATACTTCCGCGGCGCCTGGGTGGCTCAGTCTTTGGGCGTCTGCCTTCGGCTCCGGTCATGATCCCGGCGTCCTGGGATCGAGCCCGCATCGGGCTCCCTGCTCCGCGGGAAGCTTGCTTCTCCCTCTCCCGCTCCCCCTGTTTGTGTTCCCTCTCTCGCTGTGTCTCTCTCTGTCATATAAATAAATAAATCTAAAAAACAAAATTAAGAAAAATAAAACAGACATGCTTTCATAAAGGTTTTACATCTAAACATGAATATCTTTAATGAGACCGACTGGGGATATTTATCATTTCTGTTAGTCAACTCTTATTCATTGGACAATTTCTGAGATTCCTCAGAATTTTAACTTTCTTCCTGCTGATAGACTAAAATAATATCTCCACTTGTTAAAAAATGGATAGGTGCTTATTGTAAAATATCTACAATATTGAAAAAATAAAGAAGAAAATGAACATTACCCACAACCCTACCTCTTATATGTAAATACTACTAATATTCTGCTATATTACTTTCTAATATTTTGCATACTTACATATTTTTGTTTTGGGGGAACTATTTTGCTATTTTGCTCTTCAGGAACAATTTTATACCTTGCTTTTTTCTCTTGGAATTACTTCCTGAACATTTCCCATATTATTAAAAATCCTTTGAAGTGGGGCGCCTGGGTGGCTCAGTTGGTTAAGCCACTGCCTTCGGCTCAGGTCATGATCCTGGAGTCCCCAGATCGAGTCCCGCATCGGGCTCCCTGCTCAGCGAGGAGCCTGCTTCTCCCTCTGACCCTCCCCCCTCTCATGCTCTCTCTCTCATTCTCTCTCTCAAATAAATAAATAAAATCTTAAAAAAAAAATCCTTTGAAGAATGTTTCTAAAAAGATATCAGTATTCTATCAAATAATACCTATCAAAAACCACAAATAATTTGAATGATGAATGTTTAGATTGTATCACTCACTCTTCACTACTACTAAAAATACTGTGAGAATTTAAAAGTTATTTCAACATCTGATTTTCTATAAACAATATGTAAATGAATGATGGTGGTATTTGATATAACTGCAGAATGTAGGTGTTTCTCTTTTTACTTGTACCGAGAACTTTGGTTCCTGACTGAATAAGTATTTTATGGATTAACAACTCTAATTTTCTGAAAATGTGTGTTGATGTAATAAATTAACGTTCACTTATGGATGAAGAAAGCAATGTTCCTAATAAGCACAACATTGTCTATTTCTTAAACATTTGGCATTTCCAGGCTAGCATGAGGCATGAGCGTTTAGAGGCCAGGGTCATGGTGAGAAAAAAAGCAACGTGGGCCGAAGTTATTTTTATTATTTTTTGCTGGAAACCTCCCTTCTCCCTAAGATGATCACTTTATTATTTTCTATTTTTTTCTCCTGATGAAATGCACCTGTATAATCCAACATGATAATGCTGAAGGTTAAAAATTATCCCATATATCAAATTTGCAACATAAGGGTATGAAACACGCTTACGATAGAATGCAGAACTATACAATTGTGTGTCTACCACATGTGAACTTGAATAAGTAATTACCCTGGTGGCACCAACGGGCTTCTACTGTCTTCCTTTGGGGGCTTGACAGGCAATCCTTCAGGCTTCCAAGAGGATAGGTGGATAGATGTGAAACTCTATGAATAACTATTCAAACCATGAAATTATCACTTAGGCAAGTGTCTGCTTAATCTCATTAATATAAAGACATATCACATTCATCAGGCCCTAAATGGATAGCTTGTTGCCTAAGCAATGTGGTTAACTTTTCTTCAAATCACCAAAGAAAGCAGAGACTTCCTAGAGCAGTATGTTATTCTATGTGACTTCAGTGCGGGCACAGATGATCATGTGAGCTCATCCATTCTACAGGCTCTCATACAAACACCAAGATAAGTCTAATACCAAATCAGAGTGTTTTCCCAGCTTAAAACGGAGGCAGCTCTCACAGCAGCTAGAGCTGGGGGATGGTGAGAGTGTGTCACTAGTTTCTCAAACAGTTTAAAGGTGCCATTGCAAGAGGAGTTTGGAGTTCTGTCATATGAGTCTTCCCCCAGGGTCATTTATGGGGCATATGACGGTTAGCACTCTGTTGTGCATCACACAGGATAGAAGACTGTGCAGTGTGGTTAGAAGTCCATAGATTCTGGAATCAGGAAGGGCGGGGTTTGAATACTGAGTATTTGACTTTGAACAACATGTACAAGATGGTTATAATGATAACTTTGAACGATTCTTGTGAGGAATATATTAAATAATGTATGCAATATGTCCAATACAGTGACTATCTGTATTAAATACTCAATAAAAATGGTGGCTAGTATTACTTTAAAATATACATATATTTCATTATTTAATAAAAATCACTCTGTTGGGAAGGGCAGTGTCTTTTCTTCTGACTTTTGTGACCCCATGCAGATATTCCAGAGGGCAGTGACTTGCAAAAATTGCTTCTTGTGTGAATCGAAAGCCTACAATCTCTTCAAAGCAAAGATTTCTCCATTCATTGTGAAATAGATGTCTTAACAGAAAGTGTTAGCAGAGAGGCTGATCAGTAACAGAAATTGATCTATTTGTCGCTGGGGACAGCAATTGGAAGTTAAGAGCCGCCACCCCTCAAATGGATTTCCTCTCCTCTAGTTTCTATACAGACAATTCAGAGATTATATTTTATCTTTTTCATTAAAAAAAACCCTAAAAGAGAAATTAATATTTATTAACTAGAAAGCAGGATTTGGAGCTCCTGCTCTTGAACAGTAAGTTGGTTGGGGGAAGGTGGGGCATTGGGACATAGCCTCCAAAGCAACCTGGTGATGGAAGCAGGGCTACCTGGTCCTTTAAAGCTCCCAGCCTAATGCCACAGTGCATGCTGAGAGCCATAGATACACAGGTGTAGACAATGGATTTTCTTCCTTTGGGGGCTACAGATGTTTATCAGGAACCAGAAAGAACATTTCCAGTGTTTAAGCCAATAAGTCTCCACTATGTTTGCATATGAAGATTTCCTGGAAATCTTTTAGGAACCCCAATGAGTGGGTCCCTCCACACCAGATCAAATAAATCAAAACCTCCAGGGGCCAGGCCCGCATATGGCATATTTCAGTTTAGGCCGGTGAGTATCAAATTTCAGCATGCATCAGAATCACCTGGAGAGCGTGTTAAAACAGATTGCTCCCCTACGTCTAACAGTGCTTTTTCATAGTATAGGTACTCTAAAAATATTTGCTGAATACATAGTGTTAGATTTGCACTTGAAAAGAACAGATTTCTAGAACAGAGTGGATTACCTGGTGTCCATGGATGAATTTGGTTGTTCTTGAGCTCCTGAAACTATCTGCAATATTTCACGGGCATTTGCGTATGTCCATTCCAAGGACTGTTCCTTATCTTCAGCAGATTCTTCGGGCGGTGGAGATGGATGGGGGTCCATGACCTACAAATGTTACAAGCCACTCTAATGAGAAGTAAGTGTTATTTCTCTTTAGGCTTTGTCTTCATGAATAGAGTAAAAAAAGAAGAAGAAGAAGAAGAAGCAGAAGAAGAAGCAATTGTTTATATTAAAAAAATACATTTCAGAATTGGCAAGCACAAAAAGCATTCCATCTTGTTAAAAATAATAAATCAGCCACTAAAGACATGAGCCTCTTCACCTAAAGAGCCTTTTGCCCATCATTGGTTCTGCCGATGCTTACTTTACTTTGAACAGAATTTATTGCAGGTTGAAAAATAAAGGGTAAGACTGTTGACTCTCCAAGGCATAGACCTTGTCTTGTCATCTTTGTCCCCCTAGGACCTGCTTAAGAGAGGCGCATCATGATTGGCTGAAAGTAGGAGAGTGATAATACACATTACCCAATTCTGGAGAAGCATACAAGAAATATCCATAAAGTATCATCTTATGGCACTCTGTAGTTGTGAGTTGAAAGACTTTTTTGACTATTTTTCAAATATGTTTTTATTTTTTTTCCTTTCTTCCAGCCAGTTCTTGCCCTCCAAGGCTCAAAGATGTACCTTTTCCAAGAGAAGATCTTGCTAAACACATTCTCCTTTGCAAAGTGTATAACAATTTTTTTACTCTTAAGTTTTCTTTTTTATAATGTTTGGCTCTTATAAACTGATACCTGGTCAGTGCCTATATGAAGGTATAATGATACCTTCATTATATTATGGTTTTGGATACATCCATTAATGTTACACCGTTACGTCATATGAAATAGAATGGCATTATAATTACAGTTAAGAACAGAGTTGTGATTCTAAGAAGGGCCCTCAACCCATGGCCACCACCCCTAATGCAGATCTTTCTATGCCAAATAGGTCTCAAACTCACATACAACTTAATTTACAGAGATTATCTCTTGTGCACTCTGTTCCATAAAGGGCCTAGTGAAGGCTCTACTGACTAGTGTTATTCCAACGTTCACCAGGGTGCCCAAAATATAACTGTAATGTGCACCTCTGAAAGCCCTGTCTGTCTCCTTGTCTAGATGTGTAGAAGGAAATGGCCTCAAAGAATTTTAAATTCGTGCATATTTTTTTCCATAAAAGTAACCATTCTCTTACATAGAGTTCTGTGATTTCTTTTAAAACTTTACAATGCATCACACAAACGTTTTTTTTTTTCTATTAATAAAGGTCTACCTTTTCCTTTTGGAAGACTGCAGAATATTCCACTGTGTGAATACATAATTTTTTGGGTTTTTTTTTTTTTTTTTAACAAATCCCTACTTATGAACATTTAGATTGTTTTCAATGTTTCCCTGTGGTAAACACAGCAATGGACCTTTGTGTAAACACGGCTTTATACCCTTGCCTTTCAGGGGATTAGTGTAGCTATCAGTAGTTTTCTTCCTTCCCACCCCTGCAGTCAGAAGATAGTCTCCATGCCCATCATCTAGCGGCCATAGAAACTTGGGGAAATTGCTTCCGTTATTTTGTTTTTACTTTTTAAAGATTCCACTTATTTATTTGACACAGAGAGAGACACAGCGAGAGAGAGCACAAGCAGGTGGAGGGGCAGAAGGAGAGGGAGAAGCGGGCTTCCCGCCGAGCAGGGAGCCCGACGCGGGGCTCGATCCCAGGACCCTGGGATCATGACCTGAGCCGAAGGCAGATGCTTAACGACGGAGCCACCCAGGCGCCCCACTTCCGTTATTGTATGTGTGGAATGGAAACGCTGATCCAGTCACTTCCTCTCACATAGTCCGCATGGAGAGGAAACATGGATGTGAACATGCTTTGAACACTCTCTATTCCATCAGTGTTTCGGATTCTCTTTCTCATCCACCGAATGCCTAGTTCGTGTGCATGAGACCCAGTTTTACCCTGAACGCTCAGTAAACGGCAGCTCAGTGAATGAACAGACGGTGAATGGCCTCCAGCAGCACTTCTCAAACTGTGGTCTGCGCACTGCCTGCCACCACGTCCTCACCAGGGGCCCTGCTCCCTGGGACCATGCCCCTGACCTCGTGAGTTAGAATCTGTGTGTAAAGGTGGGGGTCGGAGTAGAGAGTCCCTGGATTCTGACTTTTATCAGACTTCCCAGGTGATTTGGATAGAGAGGAAAATTTGAGAACCATTGGACCAGACTACCATTGCCAGTCGTCTGGGAGAGCTCCCTGGTAGGAAAGGGTCACCCTACCTTTGGGTGGAGGAGAAGCAAGCTTAATCCAGGAAAATGTCCCCTGCACGTTTTACTGACTTAACTCCCATCACAGGGTCCTTAGAGATCCATCACAGATGAGGCATCATAACCCAAACAGACAGTAAATTTCTTGTAAATCAATTTCCCAGGAGGGACTTCAGCTTTTTATTAAGTTTTAGGCTGGGTGGCTGTCTACCTTGGGCTGAAGAGAGTATTACCTGCCATGACTGCTAACAGTCACACTGAATGTGGGCTGTGCAAAATGTCCCTGTGGAAATAGGAAACTAGGCCAGTCCATTCTGAGTAACGAAGGCCATGAATAATGCACAGAGAATGTAGTTTCTTTTCATATACTTCTTACTGTGCTAATATTTGTGACCACTTTAGAAAGTAGAAAATGCTGGGAAAACAGGAGGGGGCATACATGAAAAATATATCAAGCAAAACTAACGAAGAAAATAAAATCAAGCAAAGTTCGACAACTTAGCGCTTTCTCATATGGTGTGGTAAATGGCTGCGTGAGGGAATGATGAATAAAATTATGTCTCTGAAGATTAAGTAACAAGAATAGCTCACATTGGGAGAGCTCAATTGGTGTCAAAGCTGGGTTAGGTGTTTACATCGAGCATCTTATTAAACCTCATTAATTTGCTAATCAATACAATGTTTTAATAAAATTAAATGTGGAACAAAGTTAAGAAAACATGAACAAGGGCTCCAGATGCTTCAAGTCAGTGGGTGAAGCCAGAAATCCTGGTTTGTCCTAAAGGTTATTAGCTTCAGTATCTATGAAGTCAGTCGCCAGACGACTTTATTGGACAAGGCTGTGGTTTGGTAAGCCCGTAGCTGAACGGCTCTGAGAAGTGCAAGGTAGCCCTCTTGGGAAAGAAAAACAAACACGATTGGAACATCTAGTGCTGTTTGATATTGTCACTGGTGACGCTGAGGAGTGAGCCGATGAACACTCCCATCAAAATGAAGGGAAATAGATGTCAGTCAGTTAACATTTGACTACCCTGTTTGTGTAATAATAGAATATAAGGCATCTTGTAGAAGGTAGGTTCCCTGTCTCAAAGGAGCTTACAAATCTATACAGGGGGAGAAAGAGTATTAATTCCCAAACATTTTTATTTTTAAGCTTGTATGTTACCCCTAAAAAGTGGCCTGAGCCTCCCAGACTGGTGGGTAGGAATCAAGAGATGAAAAACAAAGGGAGTGAGGCTCATGGAGCTGGTTGGAAGGGCTCCAGCCTCAAGGGGGATGGTTAGGCATAAAGCAGAGAAGAATCGTGGAGAGCATCTGAGACCACGTCGGCTAGAAAAGAGCATAAGGGAAAGAGGAGAAAACCAAGTTCCTGGTTACCAGCCTTGTCCCAGTCACATTATGCTTTTATCCCCCAGATCTGTTTCTGGGGGTTCAGTGATGTCTTCTCTCTGCACCAAGGTCCCCATAGGACCCCCTTCCAAATCCTTCTTCCTGAATCTATGCAGCCGACTGCAGCTCCTTCAATGCCAGAATCCATCAGAGGCACCAGCGAGGTGTGGCCTTCCCAGCCTCCCAGAATCCAGTGTTCCACTTCCTTCCTAACTCTGACCTTCCCCAGAACTCCGAGTGTGCCCCGGATGCCACTATGCACGGATGTCCTCTTGGGTGTCAGCCAGCCCCTCTCTTCAACAGCCTATAACAATGGCCAGGGGCTTGATTCCGGTGGTGACTGAGGAGCGCTCCCGCCTATTCATATTAACGGGGATGACAGCAGGAGCAACATTATTGCCCCACTCCCATATTCTGGGAGCTGAGCTAAGTGATATATGACAAGGACCGTGGTATCAGGGGCAGGCAAGGGTCTGCCATGTGGTCACTTCTGCTGATACTCATTGTTCTTTGGTTTCTTGTCGGCTGCTTCTGTTCTTGGGCAGCCAGATCCACAAAGCTCATCCCATCCTCCTGTATCACCCTGAGGCTTCTCCAGGTCCATGGCCCCCTCAGCCACATTTCCTTTAGAGTGGAATAAAATCCAAGCCTCTGCTTATGACATCCTCATGTTCTGTTTTGGCATTAACATTGGTGTGTGAGTTCTCCCAGTTTGCTCTTGATAGTCAAAGAGAAGACTTTTGGACTTCTAACAAGCAACTCATCGCATTTCTTGGTACCCTCAAACATTTGGCTCTTGAAATTGGAAATCATGGTTTAAAGATTAACATCTTGTTGAGGTGATTTGAAGAATCTCTGTAGGAACCCAAAAGTCAACAGGTTGACTCTTTGTACCATTCCTATCTTGAGAGCACTCATACCCAAAGCCATCTTTGCTGCCAGAACAAGGAGAGAAATATATGGATACTCGGAAATTCTGGCATTGGGTTGAAGACTACTTCAGTTTAATATCTCCAATTATGATCCTAGTGCACAAGGAACAAAAGATGGAATTCAAAATTTGGTTGCTTTTTCTTTCCTTTCCCTTTCTTTTCTTTTTCCTTTCCTTTCCCTTTCTTTTCTTTTTCCTTTCCGTTCCTTTCCTTTCCTTTTTTAAGCAAACTAATGAGGATAAAAGAAATGTCAAGGACAGGCTGAAAGAGAGTGGGTCAAAGATAATTTATTACAGATGAAGTAAGGACAGATGGTACATTCTTTTCCCTCACTCTTTATATTTCATATTGTTTGAGCATTACTTTTTCTTAAAGAGTATTTAGGTCGGAATTCCTAGTTGTAAGCATAAAAAGCAAACTCTGGCCAATTAAGCAGAAAAAGGAATTTATTTAAAGAATCTCAGGCAGCTCAGAGAAATGTTGGGTGGGCTGGGAAAACAGGCTCAGGGCTCTGGGAACAAGGCTCCTAACATCGCTGCAGAGGGCGAGCCTGACAGAGGGATGTGACTGCCGCCACAGAGCACCAGATGCTCCTGTTTGCCCTGATGCCACTAAGCGGACTTTATCAAATCTGCAAATAACATAGCCACCCATGCCATGTCCGCATCACGAACTGAACTTGGAAGCACTCAGAAGTCTCATACTCTTGCTGTCACCAATGCTGTCCAAGGGATATTATGCAGAACTTCTTCCCAAAGTGCTTACTGCCAGTTCAGCTTGATTAGATATACCCAGAAAATGGGCAAATGCAATTTTGCAAGGGGAGGGGGGTGTGAGAATCAATTTTTCTGGCTCTATCTACCCTTATGAGGCTACATACTCGCTAAAATACAGTGCGACTATTCAAAAGATGCTGGATTAGGGGACTCAATACTCTACACAGTCAGGAAAAGGTAGACATACACCACTGTGGGGAGATCCCCAGGATATAGAGTTATGTATAAAAGCAAGGAAGAAGAAAAATAAAGAATATGTTACCCTTGTGTAGGAGAGGAGGGCAATAAGAAAAAATATGCACTTGCAAAAATAAACATTGGGAGGATAAAGAAGAAACCATTAAAAATGATCACTTAAAGTGGGGAGAAATGAGGAACAAGAGGGAGACTTCTCATCTGGATCTGATTTCTGAGTCATTACCTACTAAATCTCAATGGCTGAAATGGAAAGCCAAACAAAACAAATGAACTAATTGTATGTTAGATGACTAGGGACGTTCCACAGAGGAAAGATGTATTTTAAGTAACTTTAAAACAATGTACCTAGACTATAGATTCTTACTGGGAGGCATTCTAAGAAAAAAAAGAAAAAATCTACAAAAGTTTTTTAAAACTTCTTTTAGTAGTAACACTGGTATTATTTTTAAAAGCATTGTCTTTATATTATAAGATAAAACATAAGGGGAAAGAGATGAAGAAATTAGGTAAAAAACGCTGTAGTGCTAAGATTGAATTGGGCATATTAATGTGAACTCATGTTTTCAATATGTATATATTTTCTAACTTTATCTCCTGAAATATCCAAGATGTAATGTCACTGCATTAGCATTTAGCCCCCACAGAGCAGTGATTTTGGTCTCTTATACCAAGAACGCAGATTTAGTGCCCAAAAACAAGCAAGAAAACTTTTCACAGATGAACAGAGTCATGTCAAAAAGATCCAGGAGCCAGCCTCAAGTGTTTTCCACTGGCTATACTTGTGATGATTTGAACAACCACCCCCATGATTGTAATTGACTAAAATACATCTAATATATAATAATCCATGAGTCCATATTGATCCTAATAAAAGGGAGAGTAAAAAAAAAATATCTCCACCACTTCAGACAATTATTAAATTAACTCTTGCAGGTGAGAAAAAATAATTTTCCCTCTATCTTTCTCGAATCTTGGCTGAGATACCCCCCCACCCCCACCCCTCAGTAATAAAAGACAGCTTTACAGGAAAAGACAAGCAGAACAAATAGGAAATGATAAAAGTAGGAAATCATCATTTTGCAACACTTAATCCAATCATTGACTCAAGCTAAGGAACTGGTGTTGACCTCACTAGAAGAATGATTGATGGGGAACTGGACACCTGTGTGGGGCCACAGTAACCACACAGAGATTAGTTTCTGGTTGCCATGGAGGGATCAAGATGTTGTCGCCACGCCAAGTGGTCTCACTCAGCATCCCAAGGGTGGACAATCAGATGTCATGAGTCCCCTGATGAGATCCAGTATAAAGTAAAACACACCATCGAGGACCTATATTTGTTAAAAAGATTTGAATCTAATTGAGCCTTTATATCTAACTCCAATGTATAGGGAACAGGTAAATGATACAGCAAGGAAACAATTAGATAAATTCAGAATTCGAGGTATTTTCTTCACTGTGAGCTATTGTCTTCAGAAAGACAGTTCCATTAAAATGTAACTGGCCAGATTAAGAGATTTAAAGAACCAGCAATCAGATACAGTATGTGGACTCAAATTGGATCCTATTTTGGAGTGATATATGATTTGGGGGACATATAGGGAAATTTAAATGTAGACTGGTTATTAGATAATACCAAAGATTTTAATGAAGTGTTATTGTAGCTATGTAGGAAAATGCTTTTATTTTTTAAAGATGCAACTCATATACTTAAGGTGGAATGTCTTAATGTCTAGGCAGCGATGAGCACCAGGTGATGTATGGAAGTGTTAAATCACTATATTGTACACCTGAAACTAATATGACACTGTATGTTAACTAACTGGAATTTAAATAAAAACTTAAAAGTAAAAAAAAAAAAAATTTAAAAATTCCACTTAAAAATAAATATTCAGAAAGCTTCTGCGTGTAGGGGAGGAAAAATAATCTTCTAGTTTATGGTAAGTTACCAGGCAAAGCACAGTGAACAGGGTATGGATGCCTGTTGAAGTCCTTGCCTTCTGCATTGATGAGCTTTGTGGAAATGTAGTCAAGCTCTTCCTGGTAAGAAAGAGAAACACCCTTGCAAATGGAGATTTCCTTTAGAATGTAAATGTTCCTTTCAAAAGGGTGACTTCTCTGTTTTCAGAGCTTCTCCTGTCTGTTTCTTCAAAATAACCAGCCCTAGATAATCCTCACGCTGAAGAGGCATATTTTGGGGTGGCATATTCTGCTCCCCTTCAGGGGCAATTTGAAAACACATTTTTCACTCAGCTAATTACTTTCTATAATAGAATATTTAATTGCATTGTATTTCAACGTTGTCGTATCTCTGGGTGAGACGGGGAAACCAAAGGGGCCTCATGAAAGAAAAAACTGGGTTTTTTTTTCCCCCTTTGCTTCTTTTCCTGCTTCTATTCTTGCTAGGACCTGCATCCCCACCTCACACACGACTTAATGTATGTCCACCTTGTAAAGGTCAAGAAGTTAATGATTTCTTTGGAGTCTTCCATCACAATAGATGACGGCTTAGGAGTGTCCCGGTGAGGTGGCCATGAACGTTTTTCAAGACCACTGACTCCAAATGCCTTGACACCAAGACCCTTGGCTCCAGGGCATAAGTGACTTATGAAGGACACCTGAGTACTTGTCCTTGTTCGACCAGCTCCTGGATGCCTGAGAGAACACGTACACCAGACCACTGTCCTCAGTAAAAATTCCAGATCCCAAAGACAAGACTCAGTCTCCTTTTCCTTTCTGAGTCTCCCAGACACTCTGTCTGTATCTGCTCTCTCTATATCTTCAATAAACTCTGCTCTCACTTCCTGCCGGCTGGCGTTTGATTTCCATCCTGTGAGAAGCCGAGGACTCTCTTGGCTGGTCCGGCGGGACACCCTCTGAGTGCTCAGATCTGGCCTGCCTGCATCATGGGGATTTTTAGCGGCTCAGGCTAACCCTTAACCCTGTGTTGGCAGTGCTACTTCAGGAGTAACAACCACAGGGCCACAGACAGCAAATGCGAGGCGTTAGTGTGTTAGGGCTGCAGTACCAAACAGGTGACTGAAACAACAGACGTGGATTCGTTCTGGAGGCTGGAAGTCCAAGATGAAGGTGTCAGCAGGGTTCGTTCTTTTAAAAGCTGTGAGCAAATCTGCTCCAGGTCTCTCCACTAGCTCCTGGTGGTTGACCAGCAACCTCTGGTGTTCCCTGGCTTGTAGGTGCATCACCCCAATCTCTGCCTTCATCTTTACAAATTGCACCTTTTTATAAGAACACAAGTTGTGTTGGATTCGAGCCCCCCGTGATGACATTACACTAACCCGATTATCTCTGCGAAGACCCTATCTCCACATAAGTCACATTCTGAAGTTCTGGGCTTTAGGACTTCAACATGTAAATGGGGGAGGGCACCATTCAACCCTTCATGGGGGGGGAAGAGTGACATCTGTAATCGTGATGTCAAACCATGTTTCTGAGAAGTCGAAGAATTCACGGAGGACACAGCCTGAGCAGCTCCCCAGAGGAGGGTCCAGTTCACAGGATGCCACCCCCCCCACCCTGTTGCCTTTGATTAAAGCAGCACTGTTTGCACCTCTCCACATATTGATGCGCACATGAGAGTTTCTGAAAAAAGAAACACTGTCGGGAGGGGAAAAGAGGAGTTGTTGTTCAGTGGGTTTGGAGCCTCTGTTTTGCAAGATGAGAAAATTCTGGAAATCTGTTGCACAACAATGCTCATGTATTTAACATGACCGTACACTTAAACACGGTTAGGAGGGTATATTGTATGCTTCATGGCTTTTACTGCAAATTTTGTAAAAAATGAAATTTAAAAAACAAAATGTTAAAAAATGAAATCAGAAGACCGTGCTCTGTATGAGGCACTAACAATGCTGTCAGCCTGTGCCAGACTCAAACAGTGACAGCAACATTGACACAAGAGAGACAAGTGCCAACCACATTCTGTCCCTCGCAAGGTCTCTACAGCTTCTTCCTGCCTGAAAACTCCAAGAATCTCTGAGAAATAATTGTCCTGTTTTCCAAAATTATTTTTCTTTTGTCTCCTGATAGGGCATCTGATTTTCTTGAGAAATGTCCTGACTCATGAAAGTGTTTTTTGTTCACTGACCATCAGAGATGTAGCGTGAAATCTGCAAATTTCAGTCTTGCTCCTTTCTATAGTTTTTCTTATGTATGCCTTTGGAGATGCAAAAAGACAACAACACACACACACAAAGAAGATAAAATAATGCCACTCTCCAATGACTATATTCCTTTAGAATTAGAAATCAGAAGACTCCCAAAGTTTGTTATTAAAATTTATTACACAAGGGGGCGCTAGATTAACATATAACGGAATGTCTGACAAAAAAAAGCCAGACAAATTAACGTTAGCTTTAGTATATAATTTAACCTAAAATGAATTTAAGTCATCGGGTTTTCAGAGCTGAAAATGGGCGGCGCTTACTAATTCAAGAGTTTTTTCACATTCGACATGGAATTTAATCTCTCTTTACTGCTGAAATTCCAAGTTTTTTTGAATGAATCTTCCAAGCACACACACACACACACACACACTTACACAGACACGCCCACAAATGCCTGGCAAATACATGCACATACCTCTCACTTGATCTGAAACAGCAACAAGGTGTTATATTATTATGCATTTTTCTTAGCAATGTAATGTGTTATATCAAGTAATTAGAAGCAGTTGCCAAAATAAATTAAGTAAACTCTATTGGTGATGCCTCATGTCCTTGAAAAGGTTGCTCATTTACATGGTTGCTTAGTTTCAATCTCTAAGGGAATTACGTGTTGTCGCGAAGACACAGGTCCTTCCTTGTGCCTTGTTCCTCCTAACTGTACACTTATCCATCCCGCAGAGTTATTTATAGAAACTATCAGGCCAAATCAGCAAAATTTTCAGGAATGAGAAGACATATCTGGAAACATTCATGTTCTCATTTCAGATTTATCCAAGAAATGTCCAAAGTATAAAATTTTGAATTTACATATAGCAGGAAAAAAATCATCAAACTCTAAAGTCCAAGGGTAAAATGTGCTCACGATTCTAAATGTCACTCTACACACTGGGTATTCAACAAATAACTTTGGAAAAATAACCAGAAATTTTACTGTCTTTCCCCACCCCCATCACATACACTAAGTTAAAAACAGAGTGGGGTCTGGGGATAAGTGTAATCCCAGACCCTGAGCCTTGGTTTCTCACCTCTAAAATAGGATCAATATTCTCAATGTATTTGCTATAACACTGATAACATTTTATTTATTTTTTAACTTAAATTCAATAGCCAACATATCATTAGTTTTTGATGTAGTGTTCAGTGATTCATTAGTTGTGTATAACACCCATCAAGTGCCCTCCTTAATGCCCATCACCCAGTTACCCCATTCCCCCACCCACCTCATTGATAACATTTTAAATAAGATGTTTGTGCATCCTGAAGGTCAAATAATATTTATGAAGTGTCAGATATTCTTCCTCTTTCCTTTTTTTTCTCTTCCTTTTTCCCTTTCTTCTTTCCTCTGTCTCCTCCTTTGTCCCCTCCCAAATTCTCTGATTTCAAAAGGCTTCAAAGAGGGGCAAGCTTTATATGTAGCTTTTGCCACCATGTTTAAGATTATCTGTTAACCTCTTCTTGTACCCTCCATGGTCACCTCATACCCACACTCATGTTTTCTGTTGTTGTTTTTAAAGATTTTATTTATTTATTTGACAGAGACATAGCAAGAGAGGGAACACAAGCGGGGGGGGGGGTAGGAGAGGGAGAAGCAGGCTCCCCGCTGAGCGGGGAGCCCGATGCGGGGCTTGATCCCAGAACCCTGGGATCATGACCTGAGCCGAAGGCAGATGCTTAACGACTGAGCCACCTAGGGCCCCCCCCCCCCCCACGCTCATGTTTACAAACTCACATGGGAATACCCTTGGGGGCTGTATTGCAAGCACTTGACATAGTAACCAGTGCAGACTAAGTGAATCAACCATATTTAAATGTATATTTCAAAGGTTATATTATTTTCCTGTTATTGTTAATTTCAGCTCTTCCTAGAGTGCAGAGATATACCCTCATCAATTGTCTTTGTAGGCTGTTAGTGGAAGGCAATGGAATCCACTCCACTAGGGGAAGACAGGTTGTTTAAGGGATAGAGGCAGCTCACAGAATTATTAGGATAATTGTAGAAACAGCTGAGCATCCAGGAGCTGCTGCCTCTTCCACAGTCGGAAGCTGTCAAATCCAAGAGCCATTGATCGCCACAGCTGCCAACACAAATGTGCAGCTTCTGCCATGATCTCCAGTGGCGAAGTGAATGCCCCAAACTCTGCCTTTCCCTCCACGTAACTCAACCGCAAGTGAGAAATTACTACTGACAAACATGATAGGGAAATTGAAAGCAAACCATTATGTATGGCTAACAAACCATTGCTTTTCAAAATATGTAAAGAGCGTCTATAAATCATTCATTTCTTTGGTTTCATCAAACAAGACACCATGAATAAGAGAATTGATAGATTTGATTCCATTAGAACTGTTGTGTCACAACAGACACAGTAAATACAGTGACCGGATACAGACAGACAGATCCATAACAGTGAATAACTGACGGAATACTACGTTTGCAGAAGATATGGAACAAAAAGAGCTTAGGGTTTCTAAATCGGTATCACTTTGAAAATCAATTCGACAATGTCTCGTAAAATTGAAGATGCTTACACTCTCAATACAGCAATTTTCTAGATATAGTTTTCAGAGAAACTAGACTTGTGTGCAAGAGGATATGTACAAGAATATTATTGCAGCACTGTTTGTAATGATAAAAAAAAAAAAACTTTAAAATAACCCAGTTCGGCAATAGGAGAATGAATAAATTGTGGTGTAGTCACACATTGAATACTAGAGAGCAATGAAAATGAATGACCTAGAGCTTTGTGTATCAGCATGGATACACTTGAAAAGAAAACAGATAACATCTCAAAAAAAACACTGAAGTAAATTATTGAAGGGTACATATCAGTTGATATTTTATAAAGCTTAAAACCTTCACAATACTTTAGATTATTGAGGCTAGCTACATGAATATGTAGTAAATGTAGAGATATGCATGAGGAAAAAGCCAGACCAGATTCAGGATGGTAGTTACCTCTGGTGAACATGGTTGGTGGGAGGGAACTGGGATCAGAAAGTAGTCGACAGAGGACTCCAATTACTTTGGTAACGTTTGATTTCTGAAGTCGGATGATAGATATGTGGGTATTTATTCTATTATTCTCTAAAATGTTTTCTGATTAAAAATAAACCAAATGAAAAACTAAAAGAGGGTGTAATGAAGAGGCAGCATAATTAAGTTAGTGAAAGGACACAGGGACACAGGCTCTGAACATGTATGGTCTTAAATTCCCCCTTCCCCACTCTCAAGTCATGTGACCTTGATCAGTGACAGCACAGCCCCTCAGGTGATAAGTAAGAGTATTAACAGTATCCATGCCATGCCACATGGACCCACTCCCCGCCATCCTACACGGTAAGAGCTTAGCAGCTTGTCTGACCTGTGCTAATCACCTCCGGAAGACAAAAATCTAGCAGAGCAACCTCCTCCTTTTTTCCCCAATTACCTCAGATCTGAGTAATTAGGCTACTCGATAGAGAAAGTCTCAGATGTCTGATGTTCATCTAAGTGGCTTTCAAGAGGCCAGCACTTTGGAGGTTTACCCATTAACTCTGAAATCCCAAGGACCTCTGCTTGCTCCATCCTCCCTCCCTCCCTTCCTTCCTTCTTCCCTCCCATCCTTCTTTTTCCTTGCTTTTCTTTTCTCTTTCTTTCCTTTCCTCTTTTTCTTTCCTTTCCTTTCCTTCCTCCCTCCCTTCCTTCCTTCCTTCCTTCCTCCATCTTTCTTTCTTTTTTCTTTCTTTCTCTCTTTCTTTTTCTTTCTTTCTCTTTTTCTTTCTTCTTTCTTTCTTTGTTTTTTTTCTTTCTTTCTTCTTTCTTTCTCCTTGATTTTTCTTCTTGGCCCATTTATAGGACTCTGTGTGAAACCTATTTTTTCCCATTAACTTTCAGGTTTTCATTTCAGGGTTGTTTTTTTTTTTTTCTTCTCTTTTCAATGTTAAGAAATACTTCTCAGTCATGGAAAAATGAGACAAAAATATTTTAATGAGCGTTTTGCAGTAGGGGTTGGGAAGGAAATAATAACTGTGCCTTTTGCAGTTATACGCCCAATTCTTTCTATTGCTTTTTTTGTATAATGTGCATTTTTACTTCACCCCAAACAGAGAAATGTTTTCTCTTCCGCCCACAGCAGTGCTGAGTGCTAATGCGCTTATTATCCAAGGCCTTTTGCATCATCGCAGGCTGGAGACATTAGCAGGCACTGTGAGTTAGGGGTGCAGAACGGGGCTCCAGGAGAAGGAGATCCGAATAGAAACATCAGCATGACCTCAGGGGTACTGTTCTGGGTTCTCAGAGTCTAGCTGGAGATATTTTGGTATTACAGGTCGAGAGGATGAAGGTTTTCCTCATAACAACAGAGCAGTTAATAACCCAAGCTATATAGCAAAGGACTAGAAATTTCTTTACTTAATAAAATATTCACTTGCAGTAAAAATTCTGCTATGAATGGTCTATGTGACAGTTACCTTGAAAACAAATGAAAATGGGTCTTTTACTAATGAAGATGAGTACCAACAAGGTCTAGAATTTCCTCCACTTCACCTTCACCATTTAGGAGCTGAGCAAATTACTTAGTTTCTTTAAGTCCCAGATTCTTCATCTTTAGAATGGGGCTGATGATGTTACATACCTCACTAGATTATTGGAAGGATTAAATGAAACAATGAATCTGAATAGGCAAATTACCATGCTTAACACATACTAAGTGTTCAGTAATGACTATTATTATCATCATTATTATTACCAGTCCCAGTCAGTTCTGAACACTTTTCCTATCCCCAGAAAAATCTAAATGATGATCATTAAGACTAATTTATAAAATACAATTAAATAAAGTGGAATTTTTTTTTATTTTCTGAAAACTTTCCTGGAGCACATTTTATTTGCCTGAGGTAAAGGACAAAGCTTCTTTACCAAATGTATTTTGAAATATAGCAAGAAGACAACTCACTGGTTGGAATTAATGTGCTATCTCTTTTTTTCCCTAATTTGGCTGACTTGTGATCTGACACGTTATAGATCTTTCATTGTTGTGATAAGCTGAGACTCTCTGAGTAGAACCTAAAACTAACTGCAAATATAAGAGGACATTGATAATAGGTTTTCTTTGTTTTAGACAAAGTGAGGCTAACCCTATCTGACTAAATTATCTCTAATTTAAATTTACTGATTTATGCATCATACACATGAATGTATCAAGTGTTGTTAGTGTCCTGAGGGAAGGAAAACTGTTCTTGTTTATCTTTGTGTTTCCGGCACCTAATTTTACACCTACCAGAAAGAAGGTTCTCGGCTACTTGTTAAGGCAACAAAGTAGTGTTTAAATGTTAAATACTCATGACACATCTCACATGACTCTATGAACTATTAAATTCTGAAAACACCATATTCTGAGTTTTAACTTAATATGCTGTTTATTATCTCTGGTTTTATTACAAAATAAGTTAAGGCAAAATTGGGTGGAATGAAACTGAATATTCTATTTATAAAGTATGTCTAATGGTCTGAATGGGACTAAGGACAGTGTGTTGTCATGGTGACAGTATGTGGGGTTTTTATGCACAGAGACATTGTCAGTGTATAAAAGGAGATTATTTGGAGAAATATTGAATTATTTTTCTCTTATTCAAAGGCCCTAATAACCATCATCTAGGGATGATTATACTATAGTGAAGGGGCCAGGGATTTGAATTCAAGGGGATGCACTATGGACCCCAATGTAACAATTAGAGGACTGAGTAATTCGCTCAGTGGGCATGCAATGAGTGCCCCTGTATGCCAGGCACTGTCTAGGTTTGAGACTGAAAAGCTGGGATTCCCTACTAACCTAGACTGACTTACTGGTATTCGTAAGGGGGTGCCTTAGTCCCCTTGCGCTGCAGGCTGGGTGGCTAATGAACAACAGAAATTTACCACTCACAGTTCTGGAGGCTGGAAGCTGGATCAGGGATCCGGGGTGGTTGGGTGAGGGGCCTCTTCTGGATTGCAGATTTCTCATTGTATCTTTATATGGCAGAAGAATGGGTGAAAGATCTCTCCGGAGTCCCTTCATAAAGGCACTAATCCCATTCCTGAGGGCTCAACCCTCATGGCTTAATCACCTCCCAAAGGCCTTACCTCCACCTCCTACTACCATCACCTGAGGGTTTAATATCTTGACATATGAATTTTGGGGGTACACAAACATTCAGATCATAGCGGGGCTCACATTAGAAAGTTACTTGGCTTCTTTGAATCTCATTATACCTAGAACAGAGGCTACTGTGAGAATTAAACAAGATATATAATGCAGCTGCTTCACACTGCGTGTGTTGACTCATGATCAGGTTGCTGGTGATTAGAATATACAAGGGCCACAGGAAGCATGTGACAAATGAATGGCGTAGACGCTGAAGACAGTTGAAGTCCAGGCACAAAAGGAGTCTGGTGGGGCCCTGAACGGATTCCGACAATCATTTTCTTCGACTTTTTTTCACCCTCAAGCATTTATTATCTATTCATTTAGAAACACCATCTTTCACTTCTTGCGCTCGTCAGTGTATGGTAGTGTTAAACTACAGAAAACTTTTATGGAATTTTTTTTTTTCTCTTGAAATCAACCTGACTCGATGCATGAACTATGCTCTGAAGTCAAACAAAAGCCAGCTATCTCTTAGACAGGCTATTGCAATTTTTATGAATAATGCAATTAGTCCAAATTTAGCTGTAACATCTATTTGTCATCTTAAAGAGCCTAGAGACAATTTATTGTGTATAACACACATGATGCATTAATTAGGATACTTTTGGCTGCAGGTAACAGGAGAAACAACTGAAATTGCCTTAAGATAGAAAGCTATTTATTAGCTCACATAGTAGTAGGACAGATTTATCTGTTGGTTAATTTCACAGCTTAATGATATCAACAAGGTCCCAGGTGTCTACTGGGCCATCTACAGTATCAACTTCATTCCAAGGTTGATTACACTCATATTTATAAAGTATAGACCTGCAGTAGTATGAATTTTCTTCTTCTCACTGAGTGGGAAAGACAGAAAACTTAGCTTCCTTTCCCATAGTCTTAAGAGTCTAAAAGCTTCATTTTGGGGCACCTGAGTGGCTCAGTCAGTTAAGCGTCTGCCTTCAGTTCAGGTCATGATCCCAGGGTCCTGGGATCGAGCCCCGCATCGAGCTCCCTGCTCAGCGGGAGGTCTGCTTCTCCCTCCCCCTGCTTGTGTGCTCTCTCTCTCTGTGTCAAATAAATAAAATCTTTAATAAATAAATAAATAAGCTTCATTTTCAGGTGGCCTTGGAAGGCCTTTCTTTGCTTGTCATTGAAATTGTCTTGGGCCTGCTTCTGTTCCACCTTTATCGGCAGGGAAATGAGATTTTTATGGTCAGTTTAGGTTAAGTCGTTGGGATGGAACGGATGTTGGTGAGTAAACAACAATGTGCAATACATATAGAAGATTTGGGATTTTATTTTAATCTTTAAGCTATTCTTCAATCATTTCTATTTTTATCTGATTTTATGAATTGGCTCAGATCTTTAGCTCTTTTCCTCATGAAATAAAAATCTTAGCCAACCATACCTGAGACTATAAGAACCTACAAAAGATTCAGTATAGTGACCTCAACATTTTTTTCACCCCAGACACATCTGAAATAACAGTGATTCAACAATAGAAGAAATCATGGGGCCTCTTTTCTTTTCTATCTAGATTCTTAATGATTTCATCCCATCTCATGACTTTAAATATTAACTATTTATTGAGGACCCATGAATTTTTATCTCTGGCTTATATCTTCCCGGACACCAGATTCTTATCAAAGAGCTTAATAACACTTTCACTTAGGTGTCTAATAGATATCTCAAATTTCAGACATTCACAACTGAACTTCTGCTCTTCCTGCCAGAACTATTCCCATCCAAAATCTTTCCCATCTCAGTAAATGTCAACTCTGTCCTTTCAGGACAAGCGAAGAGGATCTGCTCATATCTCCAGCCTGGTCTGGATGCTTCAAGCTCAGACTTCATCAGAGCCCTTGCCTTGGGATAGATGGTCCTGTGCGGGTGCTTGGAGAGAGGTGCTTCAACTCACAAACTGTTATTGATATTTGAGTGTTTAATTCCCCCCAGGAACTCCTGGAGAGGAGAATCTCCTGGCAGGACAAGATTCATGCATTTCAGGTATCTTTACAAAAACACCAACATTTTACCACAATTTTGACAATATTAGCTATTACAAAAGTAGTTATCCAAAGTCATTATTTGAAAGAATAGGGAGAGCACAAAGAACACAAAAAGATCCTTTCAGATAGACCATGGGGGAAAACTCATTGCCCTTGTAGTGGGATGCTCACCACAGCTCATCTCGAATTAATTTCAGTATCTCTCTTCCTTCTCCATATTTCCATGCCTCCTCAACTCACTGCCAACAAGAACTTGCAACGTAATAAAGAAAGTAGGCAATTATCTATAATATAAATCAGACCCTCTGACACAGGAGAATTAAGTTATTAATTCTGAAACTCAAGTTGAGGGAACATGTAATGGCCTTACAGGGAAGCCAGGCCAGGAATGATTCCTCAGCAGTGGTGACAATGTGGGAATGTGTAGCAAGAAACAACACATTCAACGCATAAAGCAGTGAAAGTCTCAGAGGATGTGAAATTGGATTTTATGTTGGGGTTTCAGGGTGGATCTCAAAGGTGTGAACAATAAGTGAGAGCACCCTCCCATTGAAACAAAAGAGCTACGTCATCCTAAGGATCTACTCCTAAGAGGTGGGCAAGATTAGTTTCACAACCAGGATCCTTATATTAGCTTGTGGGTTTTTTTGTTTGTTTGTTTGTTTTTTTAATTGGAGACACACCTGCTTAATGTTGTTCCACCTAGCATTTTCCTAATATATTTGATCCAGAATCCTTGCTTCACTCTGGTAACATCTATTAACATCCTGGGCATGAATTGATTGAATTATACCTTGAAAACCATCATTGTTCAACAAACCAAGAAAGTTCAACATACAGATATGTGGGGGGAGGGAGGGAGGAGGGCTCACAAAGTGGAGGACTATCCATATGAAAGTGCAATGAAGAAGGCAGGGGAAGTAATGCAGGAAGGCAGAAGAAATGAACTAGAAAACAATGAGATGGAGAGGAATCATTTCCCAGCATAGCCTATTGTATTTCTGCACTCTGATACTTCTGGGTTCTTCTGGTGCTCTTTCTTTTCTTCCTCCCTATTCATTTTTTTAATAGGCTTTTTATTTTTAAATAATTGTAGCTTTATAGAAAGGTTGCAAAGATAGAGAGTTCCCATATACCTGTCTCAGCCTGCAACAGCTGGCATAAGATAGCTCAGATTGGGTGACTCACACAACAGACATTTATTTTTTCACAGCTCTGAAGTCTAGAAGTCCAAGATCAAGGTGCTGTGACTTGGTTTCTGGTGAGACTTCTCTTTCCTGGCTTTAGATAGCCACCTTCTCACTGTGTCCTTCCATAGCCTGTCCTCTGTGCGCGCACACACACACACACACACACACACACACACACACGGGGGGGGGGGTGTCTGCTGTCTTTTTTTCCTTATAAGGGCATTAGTCCTATTGGATTAGGGCACCATTTATGACCTAATTTTCCTTAATTATCTCTCTAAAGACTCTACCTCCAAATACAGTCACAGTGGGGTTAGATCTTCAACATATGAATTTGGGAGGACACAATTTAATTCACCATACTCCTCACCCAGGTCCCTACTATTATCATCCGACAGTACTGTTTATAGTACTTCTAAAAAATGTCATCTCCTGCCTGTCTTCCCCTTACTCGCTGCACTCTGGATGTCAGACACATTCCTGGCTCATACTTTTTCCCTTGCTATTCACCTCCTTCAAGTCTTTGCTCAAATGTCACCAGGCACCTCAAGGATATAAAGGATGAGAGATGATTCTTTAAAAAAAATATGTAGAAGTAAAACACCGTGGCATTTTCCCTTGCCATCCCCACCTCAGGCCTAATGAAGGAGCCCCAAGAGAAACCCTCACTGAAAGGCTGCACTGCTTAGGTGTGCCCAGAGAGTACTTGTTGTCTTGTAGACACCTGTTAGCCTGGACTTACTGGAAATGCATGGCCTCCGTGGCCCTGCCTCCTTTGTAACTTCTGGAATGGAACATGAAGAGATCTTGGAAGACTCTGACATGTGTCCCCATGAAAATGGGGGTGGATGGGATGAAGGTAGAGGCTGGTCGGAGCCACCTCTGATGGCAGCAGGAGGAGAGTGAGTTGCAGTAGAGGGAACAAAGTACAGTCCATGGATGTGGAGTAAGATGAGTGACTGATGTGCCTGTTTCTGTCACCTTCTGGAGGGTAGCCAGGCTGTAGTCAGCTGAAAAAGACCTGACCCCAGAGGACTGCCTGTTGCGCCAAAGGGAGAGTAGGAAAACTGGGTGGAATGTACCACTGGCTGGACAAGAGCTGAAGAGGGGGTACCAGCCAGAGAGTGCATCACCAGCATCAAGGTACCAGGTGGGGGCCATTGCTGGAGAAAGGGTGTGCAAAGAAATGATAATATTACTTCTAGAGAGATCAACAGTTCAAAGTCTGTCCTGGAAGAAGGCATTCAACAGGTTCATTAGAGGGATCAACAACACCAGCTAAATAAAAAGGCATTTGCCCTTCAACCCTCATCCCATTTCCCTGATCTGATCCTGGAGAAGTCAGAAGCAGCAAAGTAAAAGAGAAAGAGTGGAAGAGTCTTATGGGCTGAATTGTGTCTCTCCACACCCCCACCCTTCACAAATTCCTATACTGAAGTCTAACTTGCAGCACTTTAGAAGGTGAGTGTATTTGGAGATGGGGTCTTTAAAGAGGTGGTTGGTTAAAATGGTCATTGGGGGTGGGGGGCACCTGGGAAACTCGGTTGAGCATCGGGCTCTTGATTTCGACTCAGGTCATGATCTCAGGGTTGTGAGATCAAGCCCCACATTGGGTTCCATGCTCATCATGGAGTCTGCTTGAGATCCTCTCTCTCCTTTTCTTCTGCCCATCCCCATGCTCGCACACACTCTCTCTAAATAAATAAATAAAATCTTTAAAAAAAACGGTCATTGGGGTGGGCCCTAATCCAATATGACTGATATCCTTAGAAGATAAGGAAATTGGGACACAGATTCATACAGAGGGAGAACCATGTGAAGAAACAGGATATGTAAACAAATGAGTGTGGGTTTGATGTGTTCTGATAAAACTTAATTTATGGACACAAATTTGAATTTCATGTAATTTTCTAAGGTCATGAAATATTATTCTTCTTTTGACTTTTTTCCAATCATTAAAATGTATAAAAACCTTTCTTGTCCACAGACCTCTATTCACGGACTCCTCTTTTGGGCAGGTAGACAATGAAAGGGTACAAGAAAATCCTGAACACTCCTTTTTAAGATTTCCCTTTAGCTGAGCAGTTGTGTGCCCAGCTTAAAATCAAGATTTCCTTCCTAAAGGAAAGGGAAGAATAAACCTTGTGAGGCAAGCCAATGTCTGCCACAGTGTTGAACACATCATGAGTGCTTAATGAGTTCTAGTTTCTTTGTCCCCGAAAGCAAGAGAGGGTCTGAACTCGAGCAGGTCAGGTGAATACAAAAGGCATTGAGGGTAGAATTGATGATGATCGATTGGTTGTAAGAGGAAAGTGAGGGATGGCCAAAAAAAAAAAAAATCAAATATGGGGGGCTTCAGAGCAAGAAAATTGGGCCACTGAGGAGTTTCTAGGTCCTGTGACAAGACAGTAACAGAATGGAAGAGAATGGTGTGAACAATTTCAGCAGAAGAGGTGTGTAGGCTATCCATGTGCTTGGGGTCAGGGAATTAAAGATGGTGGATATAATTAAAATGGTTAGACTTGGCTGAGAGCTGTACATATAAAGGCATGGTAATCTGGTTTACATGAAATACTGGGAAAAGTTTTATTTGCTCTGCAATCAATTCAGTAAAACAGATATTATGATCCCAGAAGACTAAGACCAAGGAATGACTTGTCTATAGTAGTCTTTTAGCTCTTGAAGCCTGAGACAGAGCCCTACATTCCTGATTCAATCTCAGTTTTTCCCCCTAAGTTTTGAAGAATGGCAAGAGGATAGTTTGCTTTCCCAGTGACCTAAAAATTTCTTCCTGTCCATTAGGAATCTGCCTTTGTCTCAAGAAGGGAGAGATTTCCCATCATGATGTGGGAAATTCATAGCATTGACGGAAGAAAAAGTACCACTGAATAACAAGATATTTCATAAGTCTGAATTTTGAAATCTAATCTTCGAAGTAATTCTTTTCCTAGAAGTCATGAAGCTCTTTAACTGCTTTAAAAAAATATTTGTGGCAGTCAGAACCGGGTCAATCCACCTAACCACCACTAAATGTGCTCATTTTATTCCTTTCTGTCCTTTATGCTCCACTTACTCAAAATATCTTTAAATTATTCATTACACTGAGGGAAATCACTCAGAAGGACTATCCTTAGATGTCTCTCATAATAAATGAAAAGTGGTCTCCACCTCTCCCAAGTTCATCTAGTGACCTTTCTGAAGCTCCTACCACATCTGACAGCCTTCCTATCTACCATGTGTCCTGCCCCCAGTTAGGGTAGCTACAATATCCATGTTGAAAATTTGCAACTCTGGTGTCTCAGCTCCTGGGCCTTATCAGTAAATCGAGAGTACTCACAAAGCAAAAGAAATGAAAATAAAGTTAATGAATTAGAAAGTGAACAGATAAGTAGAATTAATACATAAAATCAGAACTGTTTCTTCCCTCCCAAAAGGAGATAAAAAATGAAAAAGAATAGATAAAATTAATCAATGAAAAAGAGGTTAAAAATGTACAAATTTATCAACGAGAAAGGCAGTGAAACCACACACGGGGATACATTGGAAGATTATAATAAAGTATTATGTGTAGCTTTTTGCCAGTAAATTTGAAGATCTAAATGAAATTGCTGATTTTCTAGAAATACAAATTTTAAAAGTTGATTCAAGGATAAATAGAAAACCTGAATACAATAATCACTGAAAAAATTGAAAAAAATTATCAAAGATCTACTTAAAAATGTGCGCTGCCCAGGTGGTTTTTTTAGATAGGACCCCTCTACCTGACCTTCAAAGAACAGACACCTCCTGTGTTATTTAAATTAAATTATTGCTGAACGTACAAAGATGGAAACCTTTCTAGTTCATTTTAGAAAGCTAGCATGTTATATCAAATCTAATAGAGATATTGCAAAAAGTAAAACATAGATCAATTTCATTTATGATAATGGTGCTTTCCTAAACAATGAAATTTTTGATGGCATTTCCATGTCAAATATTCCCAGGTTTTTTCCTTTTCCCTCATAAATCCTGTATTCCAATGCCGGGGTATGAAGGAAGGTTAAAGGTGCAGCAGGTGGAATTTGGAACTTCAGGAAAGACCAAAGCAGACCCAAAACGTAGTCATAAATGAATTCTGAGGTGTTTACAAATGACTTGTGAATTTTCACAACCAGTCTTTAAAATCTAAGAGTGTTTTGTGAGTTATTAGCTCACAAAGTAAACACTGATGATAAGCAGTTCATTTAGATTCTAGAGGTTGCACTGTAGAGACCAAGGTATTTGGGGGAAAAAATACTCTCTAGCTCATTTTGTGTGCGCCTGATGGACTTACATGTCTGATTCTCAGACTTGGGGTCAGCATATCACAGTAGTCAAGTCAAGGAATGCCCCTTAGCCTTCCCTCAACCTATTTTTTTCTGGATCATGCTCAGAAAATGTGATCCCAGAAGGAATAAATGGCAATATGAACACAGAAGTACTTCTTAATAGCTGGTTCAAAAATGGAAGAAGATTGTCAAATTCAGGTGAGAAAGCATTAGAAATCAGACACACACACACACACACACACACACACACTCTAAATCATGCCATGACTAAGATGTCCTGAACAGAATTCTGAAGCCCCTTCGGGTACTGCAACAGTATCTCCCATCCGCGAGCTGTCTTGCAATATAACTTGTCACTCCTCCCATCAAAAGCTGGAGTGCGTTTCCCCTCTCCTTACATCTGGCTTAACTGTGTGACCTATTTCTTTGAAAACTTTTAATTTAATTTAATTTAATTTTATTATTATCATTTTTTAAAGATTTTATTTATTTATTTATTTGACAGACAGAGAGAGAGTTAGCGAGAGCAGGAACACAAGCAGGGGGAGTGGGAGAGGGAGAAGCAGGCTTCCCGCTGAGCAGGGAGCCTGATGCCGGGCTCGATCCCAGGACCCTGGGATCATGACCTGAGCCGAAGGCAGGCGCTTAACGACTGAGCCACCCAGGCGCCCCCTAAACTTTTAATTTTAAAATAATTTTAATTTATAGAAGTCTTGCAACCATAATATAGTGAGTTCCCAAGTACCCTTCACCCAGCTTCCCATAATGTTAACATCTTAACTAGGGTACATCTCTCTGATACATTTTGATCAACAGGAGGCAGTGGTGGTGGGTAGCTTCTTAGACTGGGTTTGGAATGCTCTTTCTTAGAGCCCAACTCCACGCAAGAAAAAGCTCAGGCAGCCACCTGAGACACACAGAGAACCACAGACCCCCGCCAACAGTCTCAACTGAGCCCCCTGCTGGCATCCGGCGGCAACTGCCAGCAATGTGAGTAAGGTGATTTTGGTCCTTTTAGCGTGACAGCACCTCCGCTGACAACTCAGAACACAGGACAACCACTTGGTCAACTCCTAGGGTTGTGAGAAATAATACATTGTTATTGCCTTAAGCCACTAAGTTTTGCCTGAACCTAAACATCAACTCTAACTAGCTTGACATTTGTACTGTATACTGTATACTAAATAAAATTAATCCAGACAAGCTCGGGGCCAAAAAAAAGTTCAGATAAGCAATATTCTATCTCTCTAATTCAAGCCTGCTAGTCTCTTTTGTTATCAGCCTAAATATAAAGCAAATGTGTTTTTCAGTGATAACGCTCAGCTTTAGCATTAGAAGATTCAAAGATCAAGCTGGTGAGTGGAGAAAGGCTGATAAGGAGGAGCCTTTTAAATTCTGCTTTGAATGAAATCATGTACACATTTACCTAGTCAAAAATTACATTCAAATAAAGAATCTGCAGACATCTGAACTAATTTGGTTAGTCTCACATTTCCTCTAAGCTTAGTTGTAAAATTAGCAGTTATAAAAATGGCAAATAAGCAGGACCCATTATGAACCTACTCTCAATTATCTAGATGAGGAATCAGCAAACTTTTTCTGTCAAGAGCCAGGGTTTTCAGACCAAGAGACGAAAATCCAGAATATTTTATAGGGGGGACCTAGGTGGTACAGTCAGTTAAGTGTCTCACTCTTGGTTTCAGCTCAGGTCATGATCTCAGGGTCTTGAGATCAAGCCCCGTATCAGGCTCCGAGCTCAGAGAGGTGTCAGCTAAAGTTTCTCTCTGCCCTTCCCTGTGCTCACTTGTGCACTCTCTCTCTCTCAAATAAATCAATCTTCTTTAAAAAAAAAAATTTAATAGGAACTTATATAACAAGAGGTATTTTTTATTGATGAAATTCAAAGAATTTTAGTAATAATTGAGTATACTTTTTTGTAACACAGGTCTACTAATGAGAAGAATAAAATTCTCTTTTGTGGATGTAATAATTTTCTTAATTAGGGTTCAAATGTAAAAACCATTCTTACCTTCCAGGTCATAGAGAAACAGGTGGCAAGCCAGATTATAGGCAGTCTATTGTTTGCCAACCTCTTGGTCTATTGGGAGAGGCAATTTTGCTGTGGGCAAAGTGGGCATTTCTGCACATTCTTGGTTGGTATGCCATGAATGCAGGGCTCTGACTGCTGTTTACGAGGCCATTCTCAGGATCCTGTTTGTAGGGGATGAAGTACATCACCCCCAGACTAAAAGTAGGCTTATTATAAAAGTGGTAGATTCCCCAAGATCAATGTGCCTCTTCTGTAATGTAACTCAATGTGCCCATAGGCATCTCTCTGGGCTCTTTGTGTTGCCCCTGAGGGACCTGGGAGCATGGGAAACTGATGGAAATGAACGTGAAGATCTATCTACCACTTCTGCTGTGATTGATAATCTTCTTTCTCTCTGATCCAGGAATCTTGTGTCTTCTGCCATCATCCATGATAACTTGCAAACTTGTAGGTAGGAAAGGTCTCAGACCCACCACAGTTCTTGCTGTCCATCCACGAAACAAGAGCTAAGGTTATTATGG
The DNA here is from genome assembly GCF_002201575.2 of Neomonachus schauinslandi. Taxonomy (NCBI): domain Eukaryota; kingdom Metazoa; phylum Chordata; class Mammalia; order Carnivora; family Phocidae; genus Neomonachus; species Neomonachus schauinslandi. The sequence goes on from NC_058410.1 coordinate 32,494,763, forward strand.
GACAATCAATGTCACATTGGATGAAGTTCAAATGCAGTGAAGAGATAGGCCTAAGGGCAATATGCCATATCTTGGTCATAAGGGAGAGCTGGGGAAGTGACATTTGGTGTGGGGTGAGGGCATAGATTGGATGAATCATCGCTGCCAATATTGTCTATAGCCCAGGCCACAGAAGTAGCAGAGCCCTAATGGTCAAAATTTTGCCAGTCTCAATTTAGTTTATCACTTTTAATTGTGGTTTAGCCAAACATGTAAAATATCCTACTGGGGACCCCTGGGTGGTTCAGTCAGTTGAGCGTCAGACTTTTGATTTTGGCTCATGTCATGATCTCAGGGTCTGAGTTGGGCGTGCAGCCTGCTTAAGACTCTCTCTCACCCTGTCCCTCTGCCCCTCCCCCGCCCCTTGAGCATGCTCTCTCAATTAATTAATTAATTAATTAATTAATTAATTAAATATCCTACTGATAATCCTTAAGTAAGAGAATTCCAGAACAAAGAATTCTAAGTCAAATTCCAGAAAGAAATGCTAATTCAAGAATCAATTGCTGGGCACTGGCTCAGTCGGTTAAGCAGCTGCCTTCGGCTCGGGTTATGATCCCAGGGTCCTGGGATCAAGCCCCACATTGGGCTCCTTGCTCAGCGGGAAGCCTGCTTCTCCCTCTCCCACTCCCCTTGCTTGTGCTTGCTCTCCGCCCCCCCACCCAGGGCCAATTAAATAAGTAATATCTTTAAAAAAAAAAAAAGAATCAGTTGCTAAGGGACACCTGGGTGGCTCAGTCGTTAAGCATCTGCCTTTGGCTCAGGTCATGATCTCAGGGTCCTGGGATCGAGCCCCGCATCGGGCTCCCTGCTCAGCGGGAAGCCTGCTTCTTTCTCTCCTCCCCACTTTTGCTCTCTGTCGCTATCTTTGTCTCTCTCTCTCTCTCTCAAATAAAGAAATAAAATCTTTAAAAAAAAGAATCAGTTGCTAAAAAAAAAAAATCAGTTGTTCAACACTTAGTACACTAAGGGGTGAAGAGTTTCTTTTCTATCAGGAACCCGAATATTTCCTTCCTGGTACTTTTTCTACAGCATCTAATAGTAGATAAAAAATACGAGGGTTGTGACAGTTTCCTAGCATTTCCGTAACAAAGTGCCACAAATTAGGTGGCTTAAAACAACAGAAATTGACTGTCCTGTAGTTCTGGAGGCTAAGAAGTCTAAAATCAAGGTACCAGCCAGGCCATGCTTACTGTGACCCAGGTAAGGGAGATGCTGACAGGCAGGTCCTCTTCCCTAGCGTCCAACCAGGCTGTTCTCACGGCTCCCCTCCTCCCTTTACTCTCTCTCTCTCTTTGGCCCACATTCTGGTGGGTTCAGCCCAGCTACAACCCTCTTCCGTGGCCATCCTGCAGCAACGAGTGGCCTCACAATGCAGTTCTGACCAGTAAGTGGAAGTGTGTTGAGTGGGGCATCTAGAAAACTTTGCTTATATCATAAAAAAAAAAAAAAAGACAGGCTCAGCTGACACATCCCATTTACCTTTCGTATAGATTTAGTGTGGATGGGGTAGACTAGTTGGCAAACCTAGCATAAAGAATTCCCACATAAACCCTAGTGCACTCTTTATGTGAATGCAAACTGATACAGCCACTATGGAAAACAGTATGGGGGGTCCTTGGCAGGTTAGAAATAATGAACATGAAGTACCTACCACAGTGCTTGGCACCACAATGCTTGTTGAGTAGGTTATTTCAGATGGGTTATTTTTTAAAAATCCTTTACTGTCTGACATTTCTCCAAAGAAGACATACAAATGGCCAACAGATACATGAAAAAATGCTCCACATCACTCGGCATCAGGGAAATCCAAATAAAAACCACAATGAGATATCATCTCACACCAGTCAGAATGGCTAAAATTAACAAGTCAGGAAATGACAGATGTTGGAGATGATGCAGAGAAAGGGGAACCCTCCTACACGGTTGGTGGGAATGCAAGCTGGTGCAGCCACTCTGGAAAACAGTATGGAGGTTCCTCAAAAAGTTGGAAATAGAGCTACCCCACAACCCAGCAAGTGCACTACTGGGTATTTACCCCAAAGATACAAAGGTAGTGTGATCCGAAGGGGCACCTGCACCCCAATGTTTATAGCAGCAATGTCCACAATAGCCAAACTGTGGAAAGAACCCAGATGTCCATTGACAGATGAATGGATAAAGAAGATGTGGTATTACTCAACAATCAAAAACAAAACAAAACAAAACAAAACACAAAATCTTGCCATTTGCAACGAGGTGGATGGAACTAGAGGGTATTATGCTAAGTGAAATAAGTCAAATGAAAAGACAATTATCATATGATCTCACTGATATGTGGAATTTAAAAAACAAAACAGAGGATCATCTGAGAAAAGAGGAAAAAATGAAACAAGAAGAAACCAGAGAGGGAGACAAACCATAATTGACTCTTAATCTCAGGAAACAAACTGAGGGTTGCTGGAGGGGAGGGAGGTAGGGGAATGGGGTAACTGGGTGATGGACATAAGGGGGACATGTGATGTAATGAGCACTGACTATTATATAAGACTGATGAATCACTGACCTTTACCTCTGAAATCAATACTGCATTATATGCTAATTAATTGAATTTAAATTAAAAAATAAAACAAAAAATAAAAAAAAATAAAAATTCCTTACTGTTCAACGATTAAGGTTGGATAGCCCAGCATATGAATACATTTAGTGTGAATAGTCCAGCAAGTTTAAGCCTATTAATCCTGAAGAATTGGCACAACACTGCAATAAGACAATGTTTCTCTTTGTGTGTGTTAATATGTATATATGTTTCTGTTTTACACTAGTGATTGGCATTGGAAATTCTGTGTTTCTTTCAAGATGTAACTATAAATTGGGAGTTATTGAGTTAAAAGTTCATGTAACAAGTTAGTGTAGGGAGCAACTGGGCTAGCAACTTTGAGAAACTTTAGGGAAACTGATCAGTGCCAAAGGACAGGGTAAAGAAGAGAGAGAACCTAGCAGTGCTTCTGGATGAGGGAATGAACCTCAGGACAACAATCTCTTTTGCATAGTGGGTTAGGGAAAGGCTGGTTATGTTCAGCCTGCAAATCCCAGCTGATAAAAGAGTTTAAAATTTGGGGTGAGTTAGTGCCTTTCTTTTATAAGTTTTTCTGTGTAAATCTTTTTTTGCAAGAGAAAACAACATTGCATCTAGGAAAGAGGACACTGGCAGGAAACACGTGAGACTGTGACACCTGGAAATATCTGGAATCTTAGAAAAATCCTGCTTTTGATAGTTTGGCATGCTATTAATGAAGGAAACTAGTGATATTTACTTTAAGATGGGCTGTTTTTTGTGGGTATTTTTTGTTTTTTAAAGATTTTATTTATTTATTTGACACAAAGAGACAGCGAAAGAGGGAATACAAGCAAGGGGAGTGGGAGAGGGAGAAGCAGGCTTCCCGCTGAGCAGGGAGCCCAATGTGGGGCTCGATCCCAGGACCCTGGGATCACGACCTGAGCCGAAGGCAAACGCTTAACTACTGAGCCACCCAGGCGCCCCGAAAATGGGCTGTTTTTATTCTCATTTCAAGTGACAATTTAGATAAGAAATACTATTTTGTATGCTATTATCCATTATGGCATAAGTTTTTCTGGTTTATGAGTATTTTGTATTCTTTTACAAAAAAAATATTCTTTGGGAGGAAAAGACATATTCATTGAAAAGTGAATTCAACTATAGAAAACTACAAAGAAGAAAGCAAAAAGCATGCAAATTCCACCACCTAGAGAGATTATTACAGATATTATTTGATACCTATGATACTTCCAAGCATCTCCCTAGGAGTGTGTATATGCATGCATCTCTCTCTTCTCGAAGTGTGTGCGTGTATATAAACACATATACACATTTATGCATATACATTTATGGTATGGTATACATATACTTGTATGCTATGTGATGTGGGCATCTTTTTGTGTAAATAAATTTGGACGTACACCACCATTTAACCAAGAAACACACCTAGAAAACTTTGCATGACCTGAGCCCAAATCAAGAGTCAGATGCTTAACCAACTCAGCAACCCAGGTGCCCCCAAAACATTCTTCTTCTTTTTTTCTTAATCAAGATAAGTGTACTCTTAATCCCCTTTATCTATTTTACCCATCCTACCTACCTCCTACCCACCTCCCCTCTGGCAACCACCAGTTTGTCCTCTGTATTTAGGAGTGTTTTTTTTTTTTCTCTTTTTCTTTGTTTTATTTCTTAAATTCCACATATGAGTGAAATCATATAGTATTTGTCTTTCTCTAGCTGACTTATTTCTAGGATCCTCTAGGTCCATTCATGTTGTTGCAAATGACAAGATTTCACTCTTGTTCATGGCTTAGTAATATTCCATTGTATATAGGTATGTATGTGTGTATGTGGTATATACATACCACATCTTCTCTATCCATTCATCTATGGATGGATTCTTGAGTTGTTTCCATACCTTGGCTATTGTAAATAATGCCGCAGTAAACATAGGCATGCATATATCTTTTCAAAGTATTGTTTTCATTTTCTTTGGGTAAATACCCAGTAGTGGAATTGGAACTGAATCATATGGTAATTCTAATTTTAATTTTTTCAGGAAACTCCACACTGTTTTCCACAGTGGTTGAACCAGTTTGCATTCCCACGAATAGTGAACAAGGGTTCCTTTGCCCTTCAAATAAATGCTTGAAAACAATTTTTAAAAATTACTAATAGAAATTGTTTTAACACCTATATGTGTACACATAGAAATATATATTTGCTTGGTTATTTGGCTTTTTAAAATTTGTGCTTATTTATTTTTCAAAATATTTTTGTGTTTACATTCAAAAAGTACAACTCACCTCTGACTCTTGCAACAGCCACATGGTTTTCTTCCCTGAGGTAAAAAAAGTCATCATTTACTTGTGTAGCCTCCTAGAGATAGTTTACAAACAGTTGAGCAAATACACGTATTACAAAGCCATATATTTATATAACATAAATTCATATAAATACCAAAACATATTATTGTCTTCTTTTATATAAATATTAGCACATTATATACACTGCTCTGTACCTATTTTTTTTTTTCAGTTAAACTACATATCTGGTATATCATTTAAAGTCTTCGTGTAAAGAGCTCTCCCATTTTTTTAAATTTCTGTAGTATTCCATTGTATAGATATCCCATCATTTACTTAACTAGTCCCCTATACATAGACATACAAATTGTATCCAATCATTTACTACTGCAAACAATACTGAAAGGAATAAACTTGTGAAAATAGAAGTTTACATGAGTGGGAATATGCAAATATTTTTCACGTGTTCCAATTTTATTTTAACTGCCTCTTTAATTTCTGGCAAAGCAAAATATCCCAGGCTCATTTTTTGGACTTCTCTGTCCAATCATGAACTCAATCATTCTCTAAGGATATTTGCTTCCTTTTTGTGAGGAAAAGATTTAGAAATCAATATTTGGGCAGAGTCACACATTAACTATAAGGACACAGGTAGGATAAAAGACAAAGGTTGAAAAAGTTATATCATGAGGAAGCTGGCATAGTTATATTAATATCAGATAAGATAGACTTAAAGATAAAGACTATTACCAGAGGTAAAGTAGGATATTTCATAATTATAAATGGGTCAATTTGTTAGAAGCACATAACAATCCCAATTATGTATGTATCTAATAATGCTGCTTCAAAAGAAATGAAGCAAAAAAAAAAAAAAAAAGGAATAAAGAAATGGACAGATCCAGTCATCAGAGTTTTTAGCATACATCTTTCAGTAACTGATAGGACAGGTAGGCAAAAATCAGCTACAATACAGCAGTTTTGAACAATATTAAACAAGTTACCTAATGTCATAGAAAACTGCAATAAATAGCTACAAAATATATGTTATTTTCAGGTTCACAACATACATATACCAATGCAGACCATGGATAGGATCATTAAGAGAAATTAAAATTTTAAAAGTATGTTTTCTGACCAAAATAAACCTATACATGAGTAAGAAAAAAAAAAAAAAAGCCAAGAAAATCTCCAAACACTCCTTATTTGGTTGGTAACACATTTTTAAATAATTTGAGGGTGAAAAACAAAATAATAATGAAATTTAGAAAATGTTTTTGACAGAATAATAATGAAAATATAGCATAACAAAGTTTTTGAGATGCAGCTACAACAGTGTTTAAAGGGAAATTTATAGTAATAAATATATATAAATTAGGGGGGGAAGAGTTAATACCAATCATGTAGACTTCCATCCTCAGAATCTAGAAAAGGAAGAATAAATTAAAACTAAAGAGAGCAAAACTTACCTTTCTATAAAGATCTCCTAGCACCACTCTAATCTTTTCAGTTCTTTTTTTTTTTTTTAAAGATGTTATTTATTTATTTGAGAGAGAGAGAATGAGAGAGAGCACATGAGAGGGGGGAGGGCCAGAGGGAGAAGCAGACTCCCCGCCGAGCAGGGAGCCCGATGCAGGACTCGATCCAGGGACTCCAGGATCATGACCTGAGCCAAAGGCAGTCGCTTAACCAACTGAGCCACCCAGGTGCCCTAATCTTTTCAGTTCTTAAAAATGAATGCTATAGGTCCCGTCTTTGATTTGTCTTTGTCCTCTGTCCCAATGGCCATAGTTATGATTCAGTGAGAAACAGTTTCATTATCCAACCTGCATTTTTTGGACTCAGTTTCCTTTCAATTATGCTTGTAAATTAGCCAGTTATTATTATTTTTTTTTTACCACCTGGCCCCTAACCCCATAGGCAATACCACATACATTAGGTTTTTGTAAAGGCAGCAACCCACTTTTAGTACCACTGTCTATATTAGTCAATATTTGCTACATTGTAGACAGACTCAAAATTTCAGTGGCTTTCAACAATGAACATTTATTTTCATCCTCAGGGGTCTGCACGTTGCAGTGGTTGGGCTGATCTAGGCCGGGCTCTGTGGTACCAAGCCCAGCTCCAGGTCTTAGGGTCTACTTTATTTTTGTGACAAGTGTCTTCTGGGTATCGGCAACCTGGGGCAGATCAAAGGAACACCTCTGAAGACTTTGCTTGAGTCACGTACATTAATATTCCAATGGCCAAAGCAGGTCACATAGTCAAGTCCAATGGCAACGAGGTAGGGAAGTGCACTCTACCACTATGACACAGTGTGGACATGTATCTGGGATGGAGGAAAGTACTAGAAACAGTTACGTAATCTATCCAAAAGCAAAGGAAACATCAATTTAAATAAAAATATACTAAGTGCATTTTCACTGAAATCAGAAATAAGACTGTGATCACTGATAGCAATATTAACAAATGCAGCAGCATAAAACAAATTTAAAGAATGTACTACTGCATTACCTGAGTAAAAACCATGTCGAAAATTAGTTGAATCAGACAAATTCACATTCCATGGAAAAGGAGGCAAGACCACTATTAGAATTTTTTTTTTTTAAGTAGGCTCCATGCCCAGCAAGAAGCCCAACCCACGTGGGAATCAAACTCAGGACTCTGAGATCAAAAGCTGAGCTGAGATCAAGAGCTGGATGCTAAACTGACTGAGCTACCCAGGTACTCCAGAATTAGAATTTTTATACATGAAAATATGTCATATATATTACAATTTTAGGCACACCAGATCAGCAATCCTCCTTTCTCAAACATGATGTTTTAAGAAGAAAAAGGGGTTTATTCCCCCCAAAGACGGCTTACTAAAATCTCATGGACCAGTTTGGAAAAATGCTCAGGATAGGTGTTTGTACAATGTACAATGATGAAATTCTAGGAAATAGAGGACAGCAGAGACCTTGATTTTTCTCAAATGGCCACACCTAGTTTGTCTTACTGTTAAAAATGATGTTATGTATTCATACAAATGAATCATCATTGTAGAGCTTCTGCTCTTCTCTGCCCATTTTCATTTCTTCCCAGTGTTAATTTCTATGTCTGAAAATTAGGCAATAAATCAAAAATAGCTAGAGGCCCTCCTACCAGGAACCCTTTTTGTTTTGAAACGATAGTGAACATTGACGCCCCAGTCACTTATCTGCAATAGCATAAGGAGAAAACATATCCATTCCCCCATGCGACTTCCTCTGAATTGTTTCCCACAGAGACACAGCTCCTCCTGCCAAAGTACACCTATGAAACTCACATAACATTTATTCCTCCCCTCTGTTCAGCACTCCTTCCAGACTCTTGAAAGCAAGAAACCTACCACAGCTAATCCCATTGTAAACACCTTTTTTCAAGCAAGCAGACTAAGAGGGCATCTGAGAATTGAAATCATCACCCTAAATCACGGGAATAGCTTTTCCTCTTGGGCCCCCTTAACTGAAATAGGTTATTATTTTCGAGAGCAGCACAAGACGTGTAAGACAAAGCAAAGAGAACTCTGTGTCTAGAGGAGGAAAAGGAGATTAATACGGAGGTAGAGCCAACCAATGAGATGTGAAAGGTAGGGCAGTCTTGCAACTTTATATAAATCCCCGGTAGATGAAGCAAATCTCTCTCCAGTCCCACATCATAGGACACAGCTGAGTGAGATCAAAACCAGCTGAATTTAGGGGAGGGTGATTTTGTGAAACTATCTCGCCTACGCCACACATCAATTTTTGTGCTCTCTTCAGTGCATTTCACTGGAACTGAGGAAGACTTTATTCCTGTGGATATTTTATTTCTATTTAACTACAGTAGCCACTGAGAAGAGCTGGTAATGGTTTGCATGTCAGTGAGCTCACTCTGAATTCTTGGAGTCCTGACTTTCTACCATCTTATTTAGACAGAAAACCCAGTAGGAGAGACTTCTACTACATGCTTTTTTATCTGGAATCAAAATATACAGAAAAGCAAAATAAGTTGCCTAGGGAAAACAATGATAATTGATTATTTATAATGATGACCTCAAGGCACTAGTAGAGGACAGAAAATCCCTCTGATTCCTGAAAAATTTATTCGTGAGCAGTATAATTTTAATGTGAAGAATTTATTTATTATATTCAAATTCCTTGAAAATTGGTCATTCATTTATTCAGTCAACAAATACTTACTCAACATCTACCAATTCTTGTTTCGGTGAGGGGCGGTGAACATAATTGCTCAAAAAGTAGAATCAAGATTAAGATCTCTATAGGAGTTAACAGATAGAATAAGACACAACAGGAACTTGGTCCCTGGGCCAGACTGAAGCAGGTTGCAGACCTGCCTGCTTCTTTTCTTAGCACACTCATCCTCAAGCGTGTTGAATGATTTCTTACCTCAGCTGTTCATCTTGTTCCATTTATCTTGAATGAGTTCTTAATTATCGATCCTGATAAAATCCAAACTTGCCTTGAATATGCACCTCACTTAGAAAAGATACTCATTTTATATTTGTTGAATTGAGAATATAAGAACATAAAATATTTTTCATGCACATTTATTTAAGAAAATTCAAGAAATCATTAATGTTTCCCACTCTGAGTTCATCTCAAGAGATAGCCAACTCATCAGTGAATAAAGTGCGGAGATTTTCTTATAAATGATTTCATCAAGTAGAATGCTCTTTCAAGTCATTTTACCAAATAGAATGACCCTTTCAAAGTCATGCCCAGATTGTCAGACACTGCCATGCAATATATCTAGAATTTAATCAGATGTTGTTTTAATAAGCTAAGTGTTCATAAAATACAGGAAGCATTTGAGAATGCACATCAAATTCAAAGATCTTTTGATGTAAATGGAAAAGATCTTTAAATATTTTAAGAGCTTTGTGGCAGTTTTAAAAGGTGGCCACATGTTTGTTAACACTTTTGCCATAGAAAGGAGGGACTATGTCCCTTCCTCTGGAATATGGATGGCACTTGTGACTTTTCACCCAATCAAGTCTAGTGACAGTGAACCCTATGTGACTTCCAAGGTTAGATCACAAAAGATCACACAGTTTCCACTTTGGTTACAGAGACACTTGCACTGGTCTGACTACCCTAAAGTCACATTGCTAGAGAAGCCTCATGTAGACACTCCAATGGACAGTCCCCGCTAAGCTCAGCATTCCAGCATTCTCCCCACAGGTGTGAGACCTGTGAATGAAACCACCTTGAACCTTTGGACCATTTTATTCTATTTCATAGTTTTCTAGGTCAGGAATGCTACAGGGTGCAGAGGGATGATCCTTCTGTTCCACGTGGCATTAATGAAGGTAACTTGGTGGCGCAGAAGAATGAACCAGCTGATTCCTGCCCAAATTCCTGGCTCACAAAATTGTGACATAGAGTAAGATGGGTTTTTTTTTTTAAGGCACTAAGTTTTAGAGTAATTTATTATGTAGGAATATGTAGCTAGAACAAGACCTTTCTGTCAGCACCCCTGGAAGAACAAAAATGAGAATTATTTACGCAGCTGCTGAATAGCAGTCTCATACTCTGCAAGCAGATACAAGAATCGAGTAACATATTGCCTAAGCATAAGAACATGGAGCACGAGAGCTGTCAGACCATCCTATCTGAAGGTCGTAATAGGTCAAAACATGTCCCAGCAATGCTATCAATAAGAATCCAGTGTTCCCGCTGAAATCTTCCACTTCTTAAGAATTTCAAATGACAGAGAAAATATCCTTCAAATTTGACTGCAACGGTATAATTATTTCCTTGATAGTTAAGCATTTTTTAATTCTATAAAGATTTAGAATTAAATATAGAAATGCATGTCATCAAAACCACAGGATTAATATTTGTGTTAATAAACCTGTGCATTCTTAATATTTTCATACTCATTATGTTTATAAGAATTTGACCAATTAGAGTAACAGATCAGCCTTATAATTCCAATTTAAAATTTATAATTGAGTACTTAATTTGAACTTGTGATTTCAAAATGAAATCTTATTAATTTTATGTACAGTTTCAGTACCTTGAAGAAAGCCCAAGTTTCTTCAATATTATAAGTTTAATTTTTTAAGTATTTTTGGAGTACTTCAGAGGGTTTCTTTTAGTTAAGTCACATACCTTATGTACAAATGAATTTAAAATATCTGGAAACATCTCACTAAGTTTTCAAAATGGGACAAACATTATTTAAAGTCAGTATACTTCCTAATTTAAACTCCCTACAAAAGAGCTTCCTCTTGCCATCAATTTGCTGAGAGCTATTTTTATTCTTTCTCCCCTGGGGATTTAACGAAGCTGTCCAAGAAGTATGACTGGTCACCACCAGGGGCAAGAAAGAAAAGGAAATTCTTCCTGAACAGGGATGAAGAGTCTGTTAATTATCAGCAACAGAGATCAGCTCAGCAGTTTCCACACAAAAGAAAACTCCGCCTTGAAAACCACCCATCACTGGTCCCTGCTCTGAGTCACAGTCTGCTACAGGCAGCTAAATGAGGGAGCACCTTTAACTGAGGAAGACTGAAAACAACACTCAGGGAGATTACCTGGAGTGAGTAAGGAACCCAATTTATTTATTTTTTAATATTTTATTTATTTATTTGACAGAGAGAGACACAGCAAGAGAGGGAATACAAGCAGGGGGAGTGGCAGAGGGAGAAGCAGGCTTCCCGTGGAGCAGGGAGCCTGATGTGGGGCTCGATCCCAGGACTCCGGGATCACGACCCCGGCTGAAGGCAGATGCTTAAAGGACTGAGCCAGCCAGGTGCTCCGAGGAACCCAGTTTAAATGACAATAACAACATAAACCTTTGTTCCCGGAATGTAGAGGTCCTATCCATTCTGCCTCTAGACCCCAAGAAGGAAAGGAATTAAATCTATATGAAAAAATATGAAAAAGAAAATGTATTCTTAAAATCATCAGGTCTTGCTATTCGACCCAGCCTAGCCTTCCCATGTGCTTCTAGAAATGTGCACATATATTCTCATGGGCAACAGCCCCATCTCTGGCATTTTTCTAAGGCACACCTCTTTCCTTATACCTTTCCTAGGTTCTTCCACCAGATTCCTCTGTACTTCAGCTCTCAGTGTTCTGCTCAAGTGAAGTTGTTCTAATGATACATTTAGATACACTTAGATTCTTTTTGGCTTAGGAAGCCAGAGATACCTGTTCAGATGCACTGGCCGTTGCTCCTTGTAAATGAAGAGACTCATGTTACCTGGGCAAAGTCGCTCAGAGCTTCCCCTCACCCAGCAGAGCAATAGATGACCTTCATCTCAACAGTCTTCTTTCTCCATGTGTTTCTTAAATATTAATTTCCTTAGAATTCTTTCAACTTTATACAAACCACCATCAGAGTGGTGGGCCTATAATATTGTCTGAGCGAGTCCCCTTCTGCTCCCGGGAGATCGCACGGACCCCAGTGCATGCCTATAGAAAGGTTGGCCATCCTCTTACCCCAAACTAGAACCTTGGCCCCCGTTGACTGGCCCAGGGAAGCACCTAATCTCCAGCTGGGCTGTTAGAGTCAATATCCAGGTTGCTTTCTAACTGGGATTGAGAAGAAAAGAAAAGAATTCTTGTTATGGGTTGAATTGTGTTGTGTAAGAGTGTGTTCACGAATTTCCTCAAACTTGTGAATTTTCCAGTTTTCCTTCTGTTACTGATTTCTAGTTTAATTCCTCTGTGGTCAGAGAAGACACTTCGAATGATTTCAAATATTTGGATGAATACGAACATTTGTATTCTAACATATGGTCTATCCTGGAGGACGTTCCATGTGCACTTGAGAAAAATGTGTATTCTACTGGTTTGGGATGGAGTGTTGTATATACGTCTGTCAGTTCTACTTTATTTATAGTGTTGTTCAAGGCCTCAGTTTCCTCACTGATCTTCTGTTTAGTTGTTCTGTTCATTATAGAAAGTAGGGTATGGAAGTCGTCAACTATCATTGCAGACCCGCCTATTTCTCCCTTGATTTCTGTCCATTTTTGCTTCATAGATTTTAGGGCTCTCTTGCCAGGTGTGTATATGCTCCTAATTGTTCTATCTGCTTAATGATGACACCTCTTTATCCATTCAGAAACCTAAAGGGACCATCACTTTTTCCCGAGGTGCTCAGGAAATCTAACAATAGATTGGGTAGTCCTCTGTTTTACAGTTTAATATTTAACATAATATTCGGGATATATTATGGCAACAATAGTTGCCACCACGCCAATGTCTAGAAACATTTGTATATAGTTCACTAGTTCACATAAAGGAATAGAAATTTTTTAAAACAGGAAAAAGAATGGCTAAGACAATGAAAAGGATTTCTAATCACATTAGAAATAAAATCAATTCGAAAACTCTTGCAGAACTTCCTCCTTTGTGAAAAATGCTACATGATGCAATTCTTATATATACATACACAAAAGATTCTTTGTAAGAGGCACAACTCCCAGTAAATGAATTTACTTATATAGATGCCTGTCATGATGCTCTTCGTAATTTCTAATCCAAAAAAGTGATTTATATTCTATAAAATATAATCAAGTGCATTCTCTAGTTCTCTATCATGAAAAGGTAGTTTAATCTAGTTCAAGCAGCAGATATAAAACAGCTATGTTCTGTTCCTTTGCCATTTCTTTCTGGTGCTCTCCTGTGTAATTGATTCCAGAGCCCAGATGGGGGGCTGCTATTTCTCCAAAACTTTAAAGAATACGGAAGATTAGTTCCCTATGCTTTTGATGCCTGTCAGAAAAATTCAATAGGTTAGTTAAGAAGCCTGAATGAGTCAGAGAATCTCTGACTAAGAAACAACCAAAGTTAGAAGATATTATAGCAGCTTTTTTAAAAAAGCAAACATAGGGGAGCCTGGATGGCTCAGTCAGTTAAGTGTCTGCTTTCGACTCAGGTCATGATCTCAGGGTCCTGGGATCAAGTCCTGCGTCGGGCTCCCTGCTCGGCGGGGAGCCTGCTTCTCCCTCTCCCTCTGCCATTCCCCCTGCTTGTGCTCTCTCTCTCTCTCTCTCTCTGTGTCAAATAAATAAATAAAATCTTTAAAAAATAAAATAAAAAAGCAAATATAAAAATAAAAAGTCCTGTTTGATGTTTGATGGACTGTATTCTGGTGCTACAAATAGGTAGGAAAATCCCCAGGCTCACAAAGGGAATATAGGAACCCTAAATATGCACTGCTTTGACTTACTCTCCTTATGACATCCGACATCTGCTTGGTCCATAGTTCTTCCATTTGGAAATGCACCGTCCCCTCCTTGGAACAGTAAGGGAACAAGGGAGGGTCAGATAGAGTTAGTAGACTAATTCTCCCCTTGTCTATCATCACCTCTCCCAACCGGCCCCCCCCCACACGCACGCACCATTTCTAATTAGCCCTCATTCATGGGAATGAGAGATTGTTCCAGAAATGGGGCTGGGCCCTGGGCCAGGGCTTCCATTACCAGATTTGGGGCTGGGCAGGGAAGTGGGAGTGGGCTGCTTTGGCAAAGTGGGTTGATCTGGGGAGGGCACAGTCAGCTGAATCCTCCAGGGTTCCACTGAGCTACGGCTGACCTGCACTGCCAAAAAGCAGATTGATACAGGGGCGCCTGGGTGGCTCAGTTGGTTAAACGTCTGCCTTCAGCTCAGGTCATGATCTCTGGGTCTTGAGGGTCCTGGGATCAAGCCCCGCATCAGGCTTCCTGCTCAGCAGGGAGTCTGCTTCTCTCTCCCTCTGCCCCTCCCCACTGCTCATTCTCTCTCCCTCAAATCAATCAATCAATCTTAAAAAAAAAAAAAAAAAAGCAGATTGATGTAAGAGCAGAGAGAGTACCAGTCGAGATACTCTGAAGGGGAAGGGAAAAGGGGGACTGGCCAAGCCTATGTAGGCAACACCGACATTTACAGAACACTTTACAGTTTATGAATGTTTTTCATCTTCACTATGTCATTTATTTTTACGCAACTGAATTGTGTAAGAGATAGATAATATTATTATTCCCAAGTAATATAATTATCCCCATTTATTTTCAAAAATGAAGAAATTGACGCTTGCCTAAGATTGCAGTTTTAGAAAGGATAGAGCTGTAACTTAGACCGACATCACTTCATGTCTCTTAAACTTGTGTTGTTTGGAGTATCAGCCCCAAATAGACCTGCTTAGTCAGCTGTGGATCAAAACACAAAGCAGTAATGTAAGTCTTTCGACATGGCTGGAGATGAGTTCATAATGGAGGTGGATGTTAAGAGATCTGGCTGGGCTCATAAGCTGTTAACAAGATTTTGTAATTTATCCTAAAGGCAATGGGAAGAACGTGTTTATGTTTCAAAACAGGAATCAGCAACTTATGGCTCATAGGTCAAATCTTGTCCACTGCCTGCTTTGTAACTAGTTTTATTGACTCATATCCATGCCCATTTACTTACATATTATCTATGGCTGATTTCATGCTACAGTGGTAGATTTGAATATTTGCAACAGACACCATAGAACTTCCGAAGCCTAAAATAATTCCTATCTAGGGGTTCATTCAGTTAAGTGTCTGACTCTTGATTTTGGCTCAGGTCATGATCTCAGGTTCGTGAGATCAAGCCCCAGGTGGGGCTCTGTGCTGAGTGTGGGGCCTGCTTATGATTCTCTCTCTCCTTCTGCCCCTCCTGCCCCTGCTCACCCTCTTTCTCTCGCTAAAAAAAATAGTAATAATAAAACATAAAAATAAAATAATTACCCACTGGACCTTTCTAGAAAGTTTGCTGGCCTCTATTTTTTTTTTTCTACCACATCAACTTTATTGCTTTAGATTCTATCAACCATATAAACTTTTTTCAATTTAATTAATTAATTATTTTAATTAACATATAATGTATTATTTGTTTCAGGGTACAGGTCTATGATTCATCAGTGTTGACCTCTATTTTAGAAAGCTCTCTCTGGCTGTGATGTTGATTAGAGGCAACCAGGATGAGAGGCAGCGAGCCCAGCCAGAAGTCTACCCTCAAAATCTTAGTAAGAGATAGCAAGAGTCTGAGGCTAGTTTTGGACAAGGGCAATGATTTAAAATATGCTGATGTGAAGACTTGAAAAGATTTGGAGACTCGATAGGCGAGTTGAGGAACTAGAAAGGTAAGACATGATCCAACTACACTATTAGATTTTTTTAAAGATGGTAATTGAAGGGAAATCATATGGTATTTGTCTTTCTCTGTTTGACTTATTTCACTTAGCATTATACCCTCTGGGTCCATCATGTTGTCACAAATGGCAAGATCTTGGCCTTTTAATGGCTGCATTATAATGACATTCCATTATATATATATATATATCACATCTTTATCCATTCATCTATCGATGGACACTTAAATTGCTTCCACAGCTTGGCTATTGTAAATAATGCTGCAGTAAACATAGGGGTGCATATTATCTTTTTGAATTAATGTTTTCATTTTCTTTGGGTAAATACCCAGTAGTAGAATTATTGAATCATATGGTATTTCTATTTTTAATTTTTTGAGGCCCTTCCATACTGTTTTCCACAGTGGTTGTACCAGTTTATAGTCCTACCAACAGTGCAGAAAGGTTGCCCTTTCTCTACATCCTAGCTAACACTTGGCATTTCTTGTCATTTTGACTTTAGCCATTCTGACAGGTGTAAGGTGATATCTCATCATGGTTCTGATTTGCACTTCCTTGAGGATGAGTAATATTGAGCATTGTTTCATGTACCTGTTGGTCATCTGTATGTCTTCTTTGGAAAAATGTCTATTTTCAGGTCCTCTGCTCATTTTTTTTAATGGAATTGTTTGGATTTTTTTGGTGTTGAGTAGTATAAGCTCATTAGATATTTTAAATATTAACCCCTTATTGGATATGTCATTTCAAAATATGTCTTCTTCTATTCAGTAGGTTGCCTTTTTGTTTTGTTGATAGTTTCTTTTGCTGTGCAAAAGCTTTTTATTTTGATGTAGTCCCAAAAGATTATTTTTGCTTTTGTTTCTCTTGCTGTAGGAGACATATCTAGAAAAATGTTGCTATGGCTGATGTCAAAGAAATTATTGCCTGTATTCTCTTAGGAGTATTATGGTTTCAGGTCTCACATTTAGGTCTTAAATCCATTTTGAGTTTATTTTTGTGTATGGTGTTAGAAAGCAGCCCAGTTGTATGTGGAATTTAAAAAATAAAACAAAAAAATAAACAACAAAAAGACTTGGACCTATAAACACAGGGAACAAACTGCTGGTTGCCAGAGGGGAAAGGTGTGGGGGGAGGGGCAGAAAGGGTGTGGGATGGAGATATAGGCTTCCAGTTATGGAATAAGTTAAGTCACAGAAATTTGTCAAGAAGGGGCAGTTTCCGTGGAAAGGCAAGGGATGTACGCCAGGTCCCAGTGGGCAGAGGAATGACAGAGAGGTGAGGAGGTCGGGAGAGAAGTAGACACAACATTGTCAAAATACTTGACTTTGAAGAGAGAGGAAGAGATAGCAAGGCAGCTGCAGGGAAACCTAAGACTGAGCAATGGCTTCATTTTTTTGTGCTCTGTTTTTTAATAAAGGTGCTCTGTGAACAAGTTTAAACAATGACGAGGAGGAGCCAGTAAAGAGAGAAGCTGGCGAAGCCCAAACTAACCCAGACACCTCTCTGACGACAGGAGTATCAGCCCATAAATCAGATGTCTAAGAAACTTTAGGAAATTTCTTTCTTTTTTTTTTTTTTAAAGATTTTATTTCTATTTATTTGACAGAGAGAGACACAGCGAGAGAGGGGACACAAGCAGGGGGAGTGGGAGAGGGAGAAGCAGGCTTCCCACCGAGCAGGAAGCCCGATGCGGGGCTCGATCCCAGGACCCTGGGATCGTGACCTGAGCCGAAGGCAGACGCTTAACCGACTGAGCCACCCAGGTGCCCCAGAAACTTTAGGAAATTTCTATAACTCTGTTTAATCTCTCTTTGAAGCCTCTTTCTGATACTTCTGTAAGTAGCTCACCTGGTCGTTTCAATGTTTCCCTCCTCCCATTCCACTCAGAGTAAATGACAGTATTTGGGGTTTATGAGGCACCAAGGCATTGGGGGCCCCCTGAGCCTTAGTTATGCATCCACACTCGGTACTACTGCTAAAACAGTCATTGTCCCACTCAATGTGGCCCCTAGACCATGGGCCAAAATTTGTCAAGTACAATAGGTGTGTTTCTTCTGCCCTCACAGTAGTTTTAAGTGTGGGATTAGACAGCCTTTGGGCAGGCATACACTAGAGTTTTGCACCAGCCCCACTAAGTTTCCCAGTTACACCACTCCAAACCTCATGATCATGTTAACCCACTTGGAACATGGCCACATGTTTATAACCCTGGTTGAGAACCTGTAAAGCCTTGATCTCCTTGGTCTAGCTGCAGGAGGCCAGGCCTTCATCCCTTTTGCTCTCAGGGCCCAAGATTTTCAGAGGTCTCCCTGCCTTTCTAGTAGTACTACCAGGATGCCGGGCAGGAGGCATTGCATCTCTCTCTATATATATAGCCCTGGGCCTTGGGGAATATTTCTGATCTTGGGGAATCCTTTACCTGCCATGCTTATTAAGGTCACTTTCCTTGGGCTCACAGATTTTCTTCACCCTCTAGAGTTTAGGATTTGGAAGACAAAAACCAGGATTTCCAAGTTTATCCTGCCCCTTCTTCTCTGGAGACAAGGAGGGCCAGGCAAAGAACTGTTTCAACAAAGAAAATACAGAAAAGAAAAAAAAAAAGTAGGATAGTATAGAATAAGACAAGACCAAAATAGTATCTTGTCACTTCGAGTTCTTTAACATAAAAATACCACTCAGCTGTAAGGAACAAAGTATGGAATAAAGGTCCTTGGATGACTTGAGTAAGAGCTCCACAAACTTATTTTCTGGCACCAACCCAGCAACTGCACAGAAGGGCAGGCTATGCATAAGGCAGCTAAGGTGCACTTAATTTCCAAAAAAGTTAGAAGCTGCAAAAGCTGTGCTTTCCCAGCATCCTCACAGAGGAACAATTGCACAGACCTTTTTCCAGCCCATACCGGGCAGCATTCTCATAGCCTGCCCCATCACGTGGTGAAACACTCTCTTCTGGCTTGAGGTCACAGAGTGCGGACACCATTTAATTCATTGTCCCATTTCTAATGGTTGCCGTGTCAACCCCGTCAGAAGTCATTTTCTTGCTAAATCACAGGTCAGTTTTCTGTATCCTCTCTGCTTTTCTCTTTTTCCCAAGATGGCAGTTGGAACTAAAGAAAATTTAAAAATGCTGAAGGGTCAAATATATGGACAGTGTAACATGGCCATTGGTAGGGTTTTTGGGTCTGTTTTTATCCAGCGTGGCTCTGCAAGGCAGAGTCTTATGAGTCTATTTTCAAGTCCTTTCTATGAAATGTTTTCCTCCTGAAAAAGAGTGATAATTGCATTTCTCCTGCAATCTGGCACTCATTAAAGGCCCAGATGAGTTTTTACCTTAAGACAATGCTGCTTGTACTAAGTTGCATATGAAAATATACTCCAGGCCTGTAACTTGGGCTCAAAAGTATAAAATGTGGAGATTAAAGAAGTTCCCTGAGCAGGCTGAGTGTGGAGGTTAGGGCAGGGAGAGGTCGGGCAGGTAAAAGGTGGGGCAGAGACACGGTGAGGGTCTAGGTGGGCAGGCAGGGTTTAGCATCCCAGAAATGCACCATCAGAGACCTGAAAAGAAGGAAGGATAAACACTGAGAACTGTCAGATGATACAGGAGGCAGGACCCCTACACTGAGCAATGGAAAGCCTGGACATTAGTCATGGGGTTGAGGGACCTGAGAAATGGTGAATGTTAGTGGGCAGTAAGACCTCACAAATGCTGTTTTATTTAACCTTGCACAACCATTCTAGGTGAGTCTTCCCTGTGTGTTGGCATGAGGGAACTAAATGTCAGGGGAGTTAAGGGATTGCCTGCTCAAACATTTAAGAAAATGATTCGGAACAGATTTGACTCCAATTCCATTTAAGTCTACTCCAAAGCCTGAACATTTTCCAACTTCACCAAGGCTGACGGGGTGTATCCCTGAGGTCTTCTCAGGCAGCATCCCATCCCAGACAGTTTGGGAGCTTGCTGTGTTTCTCAAATCATGATCTGTGAACCCCCCATCTCAATAAGAATCACTCTAGCAGCTTGTAAAAAAAAAAAAAAAACTAACTCTTGCAATTCTTTCCAGGATGTTCTGATTCAGAAGGTCTGGAGTGGATTTCAAGAATTTTAATTTTTCTTAGCACTCCTGATCCAGGATGCCCAATGATACTGCTCTATTATTCTGGCCACTGCGATTGAACTATGGTTGGGCATAAGACCTAGACAGGGCCAATTGGTGTCTTCTCTAGGATTAATATATATACATTTGAAGAGAGCAATATTCTTTCTTTTTTTTTTTAAGATTTTATTTATTTATTTGAGAGAGAGAGAGAATGAGAGAGAGAGCACGTGAGAGGGGGGAGGGTCAGAGGGAGAAGCAGACTCCCCACTGAGCAGGGAGCCCGATGCAGGACTCGATCCCAGGACTTCAGGATCATGACCTGAGCTGAAGGCAGTCGCTCAACCAACTGAGCCACCCAGGCGCCCCGAGACCAATATTCTTTCTACTGATATTGCTAAGCTTGGAGGCTGTGAGCTGGGTTGGCTGGAGTTTATCTCATCTACCATGTAGAAGGAGATTCTCTACTGGTTTGCAAATCAGAAGTAAGCTTTTGAGCTCCCTGAGTGTACTTATATCTGAAGTCTACTTTGGATCTTCTCCTTTGAACCCAGGTTCCTTTTTTGTTTCTTCTTAAACTAGTTTGATTTGGCTATCTGCCACCTACAACCAAGTAGCCTCACTAGAATTTGTGTGAAATTGACCAGAAGGTTTACATGAGTGCAGTATGAATTGCCAGTGTGATGAGACTTTTCACTTCACTGAGCTCTTCCTTGGCCTTCAGAGCAAAAGGTCTGTTGTTTTTCTTGTTCTTCTTGAACTATCTTGACTATCCTTAACTGATATTGTCCACTTCCATGCCTTCAATTATCACATTCAAAAATCAGTCTCTCCACCTACATTACCCTTCTGTGGTTTTGATCTTTGGTTGTGATTCAAATATCTACTGGAAACTTCCGCTTGGGAATTCAAATTCAAGAGGTACAAAAGTGCATTCATGATTTTTTCTCCCTCATATATGATTCATCTCTTGTTCTCCTTGTTTCTGTGAAAGGCACTGCCATTCATCCATTTCCAAAGCCAGAAGCCTGGGCGTTCTCCTTAACTCCTCCCTTTACTTCACCATACCTACCCTTCCATTACCACATCAGGTTAGTTCTGCCATCTAATCTCCAAATATACATCTAAACTTCCACATATAGCTTACAAAGCTATTCATAATTTGGCCATTGCTTACCTAGATCGTTCCATTTTTGTCCCCCTCTTCTTTCAAATTTTATGTGCTAGCCATATTAAACTTTTTCAGTATCTTGAAGTACCTTTCCATACTCTCTTTTGCCTCTGGACCTTCCTCTAATTTGATCAAGTTATCTGGAAGTCTCTTCCCTCAACTCTCTCTCTGCCCAGTGAACTCCTATTTATTCTCTAAGACTCAACTGAGATGTCATTTTTGGAAGGACTTACCTATAATCATGAATACGGCTTATGTTGCACTATAATAAGTTCTCACAGTAACCCAGTAACTCCAAATTGTAGGAATATTTCATATGTGTAGTTTACTATTCAATTTGTTGAGAGCTAGGTGATTTGTATAAGTTGAGAGAAATAATATGTCAATAATGGAAAAATTAAGTCATTTCTTCTCAAATTAATTTTTAAGCTTAACCCAATATAATCATCCACTGTAGGTTTTTTTTTAACTGATAAATTATTCTAAAATTCATCTAGAAGAATAACTGAGCAAAACCTAGCTTAAGAAACTTTTTCAAAAAGAAAACGAAATAAGGGGAGATTGGCCTTATCAAATATCTAAACCTGTTAAAGATGTAAGTGTTAGAACACTGCTTAAAATCTTTCAATGGCTTTTCATTGCTTTAATAAAACTCATTAACAAAAACCTACTTGAGTTGCATTTATGTGGTAAAACTTAATTCCATCCAGAATCCTACCTACAAGGCAGTCTGGGAAGTATAGTGTTAGCTTCCAGGCTATGCAGAAAAGGAATAGAAGCTAGAAGAAGGTGAAATGCTGAGTGCCAGTCAACCATCCACCATAACACATCTCAAGACTTGGACTTATTTTGTTGACTTTTTGTAACTTTCTTTTGGGAGGGGAGTCTGCTCCATGCACCTCTACCACTCCCAAACATAGGCTTCGTAAGGATAAGAATTAGGTACATTTTGCTCATCATTATATCCATAGTGCCAAACACATAAAAATCACCCAATAAGTATCTGTTTGATTAAAATTTAAATTAAAAAAGGCCTCACTGTGCTTTGAACTAGCCCTTAAGGTAGTGATCCATTTTGAAGACTACATTTTAAAAGAAACAATAACAAGTTAGACTGGATTACAAGAAGATGACACTGATGATGAGAATCTACAGGTACCATGTCATATATGGAAATACTTTAGCTGAAGACAGAAACTCAAGAAAAATGGGAGTTCTGACTTCAATAATTTGAAAGTCTGTCACATGGAAGAAGGAATAAACTGATTTTGTTGCTTCAGACAATAGGACTAGAGCCACCGGACAGATGCTATGAGGAATCAGAGTTCAACTTAGTATCAGGAAGAATTTCTGCCTGATGCACTCACTAGGAGGTGGTGAATATCTTCCCATGGGAAATGGCCCTACTCAGGGATGTGGTTCCTATACACTGGGCATGGGCGGTGGGGGATTAAATGACTTTTGAGCCCTCTAGAATCTTGGGCTAAACTAGAAGTAGACATATTTCTTCCAAATTTTTATTGAAATGCTTGAATATGCAAGTATTAATGTTTCATTTCCTTAGGACTGAAATGAGTTACTCATGCTCTTAGCCCATGACAAAGCCTTCAGATGACTTCCAAGCTGCAGTGTGGCTGAATCGTTAGATCTAGTACAGCAGGCTATTTGTCATCAACTCACATTCCAGTCATGCTACACTGACTAGGATTATCACTGGGTACTTCACATGGCTCTTCATACAGGATTAGCAATGCATTTTCAATTATACTCATTTGCTATTCACCCCCATCCTCTCTTGGTAGGAGACTGATATTATTCCCCTCACCTTAAAAGCAAGCAGAGGCACAGACTCTCGAAGTAATTTTCACAAGGTCACTAAAAAATTAGATGCAAGCTCTGGGACCTCAGTTCAATGCCTGATTCCTTGAGTCACACAGCCCCCCAACGGCTGCTCTGCAGGAGGCCTGGGTTATCTCAGGAAAACATGGCAGTAGCTTGATTATTTCTACTTTTCTGTTCCTGCTTTTGAATGGGTAAAACAATAATTATTTTAAAACTTTTTTAAGGAATAAAGAAACTCACAACCAGGAGCATAATTCTTTGAAGGATGCTTATTTTGTAGTACAATGCCTGGATTTGAATTACTCTGTCCTTGTTCTGTAAGATTTCAGAGACATATTGCTTGGCTGGGAATGGTTTTAATAAATCCTCGTAAATGTGGTATTTTAGTGGAGAAGTTGATTGTGTTGATTCCTGCTATGTACTGCTTTAACCACCACGGAACTGAATAGGGAATATTTCACAGAAGGACACTTGTATGAAGGGACACTCAGTTTGTAACTATATGTGCACTTCCATCTGCCCATTCGTGAATTATTCAGACAACATGAAACAGCACTGTTTGGGGGTGGGTTTTTTTTTTAATGGTGAAATTTAAATGAGTTCAATTGCCTGAAATAACTAAAAAAAGGAAACTACATCAGCACCTCCAACACAGGCAAAGCTGCCCAAGGGCTGTATTTTTCATCACCAGCTCTGCAGGATTTTAAAATTTTTCCAAGAAAACTAAAAGAAGTTGGTTTTCAAAGGAAAAAAAAAAGACATTAAAAAAAAAGAGCTATTAACTCTTTAAATGTATCATCCAACACTCATAACTTTATTTTCCTTGGAAGAAGAGAAATAATAGATTTGTTCCTTGTAGATGTTTAATTCTTGGGGACTATGATAATGATTCAAGAACAAAGCCTGAATCGAGAGGGGAGCAAGGAAGAAGTTAGCTAATACTGGATCTCCCCCTTTCTGTAGGAAGCATCAGCTGAGAGCAACTGCAACTGGGCTGGTAGACCTTCCCTCTCATCTCAAAAATTATTTTTAAATGTTTTGGAGTTAAGTAAGCATATCACACAAAGGTGAAAACCTTTCTGGAATAGCTCCAATTTTTAAAAATCAGAATGATATATATCTTTAAAGACACACAAAATGCTATCCAAACAGTATCTTCTATTAGGCTTTTCTGAAGCCTTAATGACATAATTTTGTTAAGTGTGACATGTAACTTCTCAGAGTGTGAAAAACACCTTATGAGATTAAGAAAATCAGAGATCAATCACAATTATACATGTGTTGAAGGGCAGTTTATTAAGATATTAATTTTGTGGTGCTTTTTTGTCTCGTTTCTTTGCTATTTTTGCTTGCTTTCTGTTTTGTTTGCCTGTGAATGAACCAGAAGGAATGAGGAGTTTTAGTCCTTCCCCAAGCCCCAGCCTTGATGACAAACAAGGATTTAAGTTCTTTTACTCCCATTGTAGAATTGAAAGATTTTGAAAATATCTGCCTAATGGGGGTGCTAGGTGAAGAATGGAGGTCTATGGGGTTGGGAGTAGGAATGCAGAGTGGCCAACTGAAAGAACTTGTTCTGACCAGGAAAGCAGGTGGATCTAATGGAGGAGCAGGGATGCTCCCCACCTGGGCAGGTGTCAGTGGCAGCGGGAGGACAGAGAGAAGAGCTACCTCAGCATTCTGGAGGGACGGCAGGACCCCTGGGGAGGAATAGCTGTCCGGTGCACCTAGAGAGGCTAGATCCTGGGAAGGGAACCTCAATACTTGACAAAGACCTCTCTGCCCCTTTGTTAAGAACACCAGAACCATCTCTCTGCCCTCTGTGTGCTGCCACTACATTCAACAGTGACAATGAAGATCAAAGACCAGAGGGCCCTTTACGTAAGAACCGGTCTGAATGAGAATCCTTAGCTCTTTGAGTAACCCTAGTGGGACTAGGGGGAAGGGAATCTAATAATGAGTGAGATCGAATTTCCCACCATTACAGCAAAAAAAATTTTATATATTTAAAGAATGAAAGAAAATGACACATTTTGCATCTTGATGTTGAAGCAAAGGATTTATATATATATATATATATAAACATATATATTTCAGATTATTACGAGATTGCAAACCAAAAGTCCAATTCTAATAATAATTCAATATTTTGGAACTATGAACACATTTCTCCATATTTAATTAAAATAATCGTATCTTAAATATTATATATTTACAATGGAAAATAGTATTGCAATATGGTAATTAAATAAAAGAGGGAAAAATTGGAGCATAGCTTTTATTGTTCCTTATTGTGAATGCTGGCTCTTGAGGAAAAGCATATTGTTAAGATTGGTTTTTGTTTTGTCTAATTTGCTCAAGAAAGTGGTGAACAACTTTCAGTTTAGGTGGTTTGCAGCACTAGTTACCAGATGGTGACACTGACCCAACGCTGCTTTGTTGCTATTTAAGGAAGGTCATAGAAATGTTATCTCTGGGGAGTATGGTGGAGCATTGGTCTCAGGGACAGGGGGCAATCATCTGGTGTCCTGAATAAGGAAACTTTGACATGCGTTCCTCTGGGGAACTTGTTATGACCCTTTTTACTCACATGAGCTGGATGCTGCACACTGTCTGACCATCAGAGTTTGCATGCAGACCTGCACTTTCATTTTGCTAAGAGTTCAGGACAAACTTCATACAAAGACAGAGCAGGCAGCCATCTTGCTGGGTGCTTTAAGACACATTAGGCAAGACCCTTGCCAAAAAAAATCCACCCTCATCAACCCTCAGGGTATAGGAGATACAGGTATTGAGGTCTTTGGACCAAGGTCCCTGTTAAAAATCATATATTTGGGGGGGAAGGTAATCCTTTTTTTAAGAATTTGAATTAGTATCTTACTTTCATATAGACTGGAATTCTAAAAATGCATATATTAGATGATCAAATATCAATAATGGATATGTTAGAGGGCAAATTTCCTTCTCAGAGTTAAAAATACCATAAAACTACCAACTATGTTTCGTGCAGACATCTTTTCCCACCTATACAATCTTAAAATGGTGAGGAGAACCCATAATAATAGTACCGCCCACTGAGAAGCACCTTCCACAGCCAAGACACAGGCAGTCTTCAAAGCCCCAGTGTAGGTAGGGTCCAGCCTCCTGCAGTGTCCTGGGGGATACCAAGGGCTCCTTCTGCTCTCTGCCTCTGGAGATGGAGCGTGCCACAGCTGCAGGAGCAAGGATGATGCCCTGTGGGGGACTGGGGGTGTAACCAGTAGAGAAGGAGGATGATGAGGAAAAGGAGGAAATTCATATTTTCATAATTAAGAAATTCATAAATTCATGTGAGACAATTACTCCAGTCTTCGCCCCATGTGCAATTATTCTCACAGCAGGATTCTTGTCTTCTTAAATCATGTTTAAATAAATAATTAGGTAGCTTCTTTAACATATTCACTAGCCAATTTGAGATTGTATAAATAAGCCCTTACCTTGAACTATTACTCATGCCTTCACTTGCCTCGAATTTTAAAGCAATTCTTCTAAAAGCTTTTTTGGAGCTTTGAACAAATGATTATTAGCTTTTTGTTGCATTATTTTAAGTCTTACCAAAGGACTGAGATGAAAACCCAGATAGAGACTAGGAGGGCAATGGCAGGATGGGACTGAATTCTGTGTGCTAAAGAAAGGAGATAAGGTAGCTTAGGGCTTGTATTCATTTCCTAGGGCTGCCATAACAAAGTCCCACAGACTGCATGGCTTAACAGAACAGAAATTGATTGTCTCACACTTCTAGAGGCCAGAAGTCTGAAATCGAAGTGTCAGCAAAGCCATCTTCCTTCCTTGCCTCTTCCTAGCTTATGGTAATTAAGCAATCCTTGCTTGTGGTAGTTATGGTAGCCAGCATAGTTCTTTGGCTTGGAGATGCCTTATTCCGATCCTTCATCCCCACATGGCTTTCTTCCCTCTGCCCATGCCTGTTTCTGTGTCCAAATTTCTCCTTTTTATACCAACACTAATCCTATTGGATTAGCCCCCCCCAATATACATCATTATATAAAATATTTTGTATAATCACCTCATTTTAACTTGATTACTTCTGTAAAGACCCTATTCCCAAATAAGATCACATCTGATACAGGGGGTTTGGACATTCATATACCTTTTGCGGGGGGCGGGGGGGACACAATTTAATCCATAACAGGGATGTCAATGTCTACAAATTAAAATCTGAACTGCAAAAAAAAAAAAAAAGAAAGAAAGAAAGATAAAAAAGAAATCAAAGTCCAGCCATACTACTTCAATAAACACTAAGGGGAAAAAATAAAAGCAGAAAATGTCTCGATGAATATGGATGGCAAGGTTAAAAATATGCAACACTGCGCTGAAGGGCAGCCAGTAGATTCCAACACTGTGGAGTAGGGCAGGTGTGCTGCTAGAAAGGAAAGAGGGGAACAAGAAGGCAGTGGCAGAGGCACACCACCTGCTCACACCTTTACAAAGGGCTGGGTTGGCCTGATTGTTCAGTACGTATCGCAAAAAGTCAGCTGGAGTTGATCCCAGGTGCTCAGATATTAAATTGTATTTGTGCCTTGAGGTTGAGATGAATGTTTCCTTTTAAGAAGTAGGCTTTTGAAATATTGGCATCTAAATGGCAATTGCAGACTTAGTAAGTTTAACTATGAATCAGAAACACTGAACTCTCTGCAGTGGACCCCTACAAATTTATGTCTGTGTCTTCATCCCCAGAACCTATGAATGTTACCGTAATGGAAAATGTCTTTGCAGATATAATTGAATTTAGGATTTTGATCAGAGGAAGATCACCGTGGTTTATCCAGATGGGCCCTACACCCCAAAACAAATGTCCTTATAGCACTGAGACACAGACACAGAAGAGAAGATGATGTGAGGATAGAGACTGACATTGGAGTCTGCCAGCTGCCACCAGAAGCTGGAAGGAGCAAAGAAGCCTTCCTCCCCTGCCCCCCAGAACCCCAGAGGAATGTGGCCCTGCCAACACCTTGATTTGGGGCTTCTAGCCTCCAAACTGCAAGGGAATAAATTTCTGTCATTTTAGGCCACCTCATTTGTGGTAATCTGGCAGCCATGGGAAACTAGTCCATAATCATTTCTTCATGTAACTTTGAAGAAAGCCACTACACTCAATTTCTGTAGCGTCAATTCTGATGGTCCCGGGTTGGTTATAAGCCTTTCTCACAGTTTAGCTTGTAATTCACACTATCAGACTTCTGCGCAGATGAGATACATCACCTAACCAAAACAAAAATGAAAAGCAAGTAGAATAATACTCAGTTCAAGAATATTTATGGAGCCTGTACTGAGCGTTCAAGGTGCTGAGGAAAAGCCATAATAAAATCCCTTCCCCAATGAAGCTTACTCTCAAGTGGGGGCTCCAGAAAATGAGCAAATAGAGAAAAGTTAATAAATCAGGCAGGAATCGGTGCATTAAAATGCAGAAGTAAAATCGGTACATTGAAGTGGAGTAGGATGATTGCGGTAAGGATACTGTGAGCTGCTTTAAGTAGGATGCTCAGGGAAGGTCTCTTTGAGGACATAGTATTACAGCAGAGATCTGAAAAAAAGGTGAGGGAGTGAGCTAGGCACGCTTCTGGGGGAACTTGTTCCCAGGTAGGGAGGCCAGCAAGTGGCATGGCTGAGGCCGATATGAGTTGCCTTGTTTGAGGAAAACCAAGTAGGTCAGAGTGGCCCTAACTGGGCAGCAGGGTCGGAGGTGATAGCGATATGGACTTTTAGGCACAGTAGGGGCTTCGGATCCATTCTCAGTGTGGCAGGGTGGGGACCAGCCTCTGTCTTAACAGGGGAGTCTTTTGCAAGTAATTACTCCTCATACCCAGCAGCCCACCTCCTCCCAACCGTGGAGATGCAGGTTGGTTACCACTCCCAGTTCCCCAAACTGTGTGCTGCCCGCAGACCAGACACCTTGTCCCTAGATCCCATGTCTCAGAACCTTTCCAATGGCCTGATTTCTTTCCAGCCGGGGTCTGGGGAAGCCTGATTATTAAGTGAAAATTCCCTTTTACCAGCTGATTGAAGGGTTATTTACCAGCCAGGAGCCAGAACAAAAATGGTGAGTCAGATTTTAAATCCATTTTCTCAGAGTCTAACATGCTCTGATGAATGAATTACAGAATTCAGGGGAAAGTAAGATAAATAGAGTTACTGCTGGAACATGAAGCTCTGATTTTTTCACGAGTTTAGGACCGTTGGTTCTAGAGACATTAGGCATAGAAAAGGCTGTAACAGCCTTTAGTCCCTGCTACTGATCTCAGGGAAGGTAGCCCACACCTCTTCTGACAGGACAACCTAACACAATCCAAAAGGTCTGAGGAAAATTTCCCTATCTTCCATCATAACCACTTAATCAAATTGTGTCTACAAACAGGAAACATGTATTAGCACATTTATTCAGCATTCAATGAACATTTAGTAAGTGCCTACACCTACAAACACAAATCAGTGACTTAGGTCCGCTTTTGTTGCCATTCTAGTTGTGCAAAAAATGACTCAAGGGGACAGAATTATTTATGTCTCATTTGGGTTGAAGATCCAAGACAATAGATACCATAGTGCAAAGTAAGGTAGGAAATCACTATGCAAGATTTGAGTAAGGGATTTGTGAAAATATAGCATTTGGACCCAAACTGATCCCCCACCTTCACCCTAGAGGCTGGAGAGGCCAGGAAGGGTTGGAAATGGAGAGAAAATTTAGGGGTCTGGTGGTTAATATTCTCTATGACCCACCCCTGAAGAGGGAACTTACTTCTCTCTACCTCAAGTCTAAGGAAACTGGGGAGTTTAACAAGTGTCCCCCTGCACACTGAGTGCCATCCAAGATCTGGTGTCCAGCTAGGACCACATGAATGCAAAGAAGAAGAGGTGGCCTGGCCAGCTGCCCTGATACTGCAGCAAAGAGAAGTTACTGCCCTGAGGTTACCGTGTTCTCCAGGATGTTCTGGGAAATGGTAACATGAGTGTGTCCTTGCACGTGGGCCATCAGAGGGAGCCTGTCCAAAGTGACCCTAACAGGGAGACACACCACGATATGCCCAGAGGCTAAAGAAGAAAGCACAGGTGAGCAGCCAGAAGAAATACAATGTCCCACAACGGGGAATGTGGTAGAGATGTCTCCAGTGATGGGGGAGAATAGTCCTAGGAGAGACACAGCTTCAAATATCTCCCAAGCTCAGGGAAAGTCATGTTAAGTAAGGCTTTTCCTTCCCCTTTCTCCCTTCTTTTCCCCACACAGTTCTGATCCTGGCAGGGTCACAAATGGAGGCAGCAAGATGGGGTTGAGTGGAAGGCCAGCCAAGGAAGAATGGAACAGCCACTCTCCCACTGTCTGCAGCCAGCCTGCAGAAGCCCTGATGTGAGAAAAGAGAGAAGCTGAACTTTGAGTGGAGTTCAGGCATTGCATATTTCTATTACTGAATTGGGATTGTCTGTGATTTTCTTTAAGGTAAGTATGACTTATCCTAAATTTCTGTCAGACAGGGGAAGAAGCAAAGCCATGGGATTTAAAGTGATAGTGGAAGATAAAAAAATAAAGTTACTTTTAATTAAACCCATGGATTTTACTGGTTCAGTTTATGGTTCTATTAGTGGTCAATTATAACAATCATTTTAAATTTTCTGTGATTGTCCCTTTCTAACTGGAAAAAAAAAGTGCTTAATATTATTAATCTATATGATTTGCCTACACTTCCCATTATTAGTAGGGATCCACTTGATTTCAATATTGCCAGAGTATGGTCATTTGGGGGAAAGCATGTCTTCATCTAAGTCAGCAAATTATTTTGTAACACAATAGAACTTAAAAAAGAACCTTCATAAATGCAGCTATTTCTGCTTAAGGACTTCAATCCAAATTCTGTATTAATGACTAATAACAATAGCTACCATTTAGTCTATGTTTTCTAAGTCATTTAGATATAGCAACTAATTTGACTCTTGGAAACCCTATGAAGTAATAATGATTAGGTTATATCTATCATGCACATATCTCTATGTTTATGTGGGCACTCACATTCTTCTCAATGGACATTACATAATGGCAGGTGCACACAAAAAGGTTATTTCTCAATGACCTTCCTTATTCATTGCTCAGTCTGTTTATTTTTCCTTTCTACTAACTCACCTTTATTGAAGGAGTATTCAACTTTTCACAGAAACCATTTTTTTTTTTTTGGACTCAAATGTCATTAACTTATATAATACTTAACTAAATCTTGAATTATTAAAGGAACAAGTACAATAGGCTTGGTTTCAGGTTTGGTAGCAAACACAACTGCCTTGTAATCACACACCCTAATGAAGGGAAGCAGTGTTGAGCCTACTAGCGGAGTGTTCAACATTCTGTGGGCATCCGTCAGAAGAGTGACTAGAGGGAGTGGTGTATGTCAGTTAACCCAGCAAGTCAGGTCAGAGGAAGTCATTTAAGACTCTAACACTGCAAATGTTAGTGTCTATTTTTGTCTTGGTGTTTGCCCTACCTGCAGGAACTCACCTTTCTGAAATACTCCATCCTTGCAAGAATTTCAGTGTCTCTATGGGGGTATTTCATAAGTTTTAAGAACAAGTCTCTTCAGTTAACCCACATACACAACAGAACACAAATCATGTATGTACAATTTGAAAGATTATAAAATGAATACATTTATGTAACTGGATAAAAGAAGAGAATATAACTAAATCCCAGAAGACCTCCTGTACCCCACATCACTACCCCCTTTCTATTCCCCAGAGGTAGGCACTATCCCCTTCAAATTGTCCAATACATTAAGTCTATATACTGAGCTCTTAATTTCAGTTATTAAAATTTTCAGTTCCACAGTTTACTTTTGATTTTTTTTTAACACAGGCTTCTAGTGCTCTCCTGAAATCATGTAATTGGTTGAACTTATTAATCACAGATATTTAAAATTCTGTGTCTGAGGACTCCAAAAATATAGGTCTTCTATGGGTCAGTTTGTATTTTCTGTTTTTTCTCTTGGCATTTAGTCATTTCATCTTATTTCCTGTTATGTCTGATAATTTTTTTTATTGAATGTCAGATATTGGGCATGAAAAACATCTAAATAAAATTTAAGGTTTGCCATCGTTCTTTTCCTTCTGGCAAATGATTAGAGCAAGGAGAGCTCACCTTAATCAGGGCTTCTCCATCTCCAGCTTCTCCTGCTCCCAACGTATAGAATTTTCTAGGTCCCATCTGAAAGCTAGGGTCTGTCCTCATTGGTAGATTCAGAATCCACTTTTTTTTAACTCCAGTATTGCAAGACTGTTAGAAGTTCTCAATTTCAGTTTCTCAGTCCTGCTCATAAATCAGCAAATGTTAGTAAACATTACATAAAAGGTAAAGCTGGCGAAGGTTGGGCTCACATTATTGTGCATTTCTTCTCTCCGGGATTTTGGTCCCATAAGCCACAGGCACATTGGTAGGTCCCTGATCCTTTCAAGTAGATATTTTGCAATATTTTATCCAGTGTTTCTAGTTGTTCTTGACAGGACTGTTAGTGAGCAAAAAGCTGACAAAATAAAAAAAATATGCCTGTTGTTGTTTGTGATTTCTCATGATTTTTCTCAAAATACAAGTTTTCTAGTGTTTAAAAACAGATTTTCTGGGGTATCATATCATGGTTTTGTCCTCACTGGAGTTGGGGGGTAGCAAAGAAAAATCCTGTTCTTAAGAGCACAAATACTTATTTGGGAATTTCTGTGTATTTCTCATGGTGGAGTTCATTTCTAAATTTCCTGCTCCAGTGCATTGCCTGCAAAGACATTAGGTTTAAGTGTTAAAAAAAAAAAAAAAATAGGAGACTTAAGGATCCAGTCAGCCTCCTGACAGGCAAATGGAGCCCAGTCATTCCTTTTGTTTCCGCCATTCTTGATTAGTGGGCTTACTAATATACTCT
The DNA here is from genome assembly GCF_002201575.2 of Neomonachus schauinslandi. Classification (NCBI taxonomy): domain Eukaryota; kingdom Metazoa; phylum Chordata; class Mammalia; order Carnivora; family Phocidae; genus Neomonachus; species Neomonachus schauinslandi. The sequence goes on from NC_058410.1 coordinate 32,527,816, forward strand.
CTGGTGTGAGCCCTCAAGCATTTTATTAGCTATGCCAGAACTTGTAAACCAAGCGTTAGGGAATGGCCTTGAATTTTCCAAGTTCAAAGCAAGAAATAGTACCTCATTCGAAATCAACAAAGTGCCAAGAAAGCGCCTCACTGATACTTTCCTGTGCTTTGCTTTTTTTTCTTTTTCTGTGCTTTTTATCTCTGTCAACCAACTTTCTTTTAATTATTTGTTCCCGGCAAAGTGACAGATTTGGGTCATTCCAAATTCTATGCAGCAGATAAAACAGCTCTTGTGCAAGCCAGAGAAGGAAAAGCCTTTGAATCCCAGGTGCTTTCAATAGAACAAAATTAACATTCAAGGCTGCACTTGGCTGGATAGTGCGCCTCTTTCAGTGAGGAGAAAAATTAGGGTGTTTATTTATAGCTCTTTGAAAAGAGCAGTGTCCATTTTTGACCCCCACCCCCCCAAAAAAAGGTTCTCTTTCCAGCTTGACATATTTTTCTTTTAGACCAGTACTCTTTCCTAAATTAATATTGATTGCCAATTAAGGCACATGTGTAAACTCAAATGTCAAGTTATGTGACAACATTATTTAATACAGCAATAAACTACAAGGATAATCTATTTTATTTAATTCAGCATACTTTTCTTGAGTCCTTAAAATGTTCAAAAGTCACTTTTCTAGAAGGTTTTGAAGGATGCAAAGATAAATAAAACAACTTTTCATCTCAGGGAATTTACAATAAAATAACACGAGGCCTAATGTAATTGAAATAACATGTAGAAACAAAGGGTTATAATACCAAGTGGAAACAGAGATTATGTTTCTTTGGTAACAGAAATTAAGGACGTAGGAAGTAAAATTTGAGCTGGATCTTAAAGGGTGGGTAGGATTTCACCAAGCTCATCTTCAGTCACTTTCCCATGAACCAGTTTCTGATGCTTCCCTGAGGTACAATGTACCTCCACTGCCACACACACACACGTGCACGCACACACAAACACACACGTGCATGTGCACACGCAAATACACACATGTGCACACAAAACACACACGTGCACACACGCACGTGTGCACACACACAAAACACACACATGCACACACATGCACGCACACACACAAACACACACACACTCACACACGCATGCACTTTCTTTATGCCCTACTTTTCCCTGAACATACATCTACCCTAGGACCTATAGCTTATTTGTTTAAAGGTATACCTCATCCAACTAAACTGTAAGCCCCTTCAGGGGTCTCCAGAACCTGACATGGGCTAGGACTATTCCAGCCCAGAATAAACATTTATAAACGTTAGTTAATGGAGGGCTTAAAAAAGAAAGGAGACTGAAGAGTCTAATTTCATATTTCCTATTACAGATTAGGATCTCCAAGAAGTGGACTAACTGCACATTAAAATCACCTTGGATGCTTTTGTAAAAAACATTTTATTATGGAAAATTTCAAATGTTTGCAAAGTAGGCTAAATGGTATAATGAACCCCTTTGTACTCATCACCCAATTTCAACAGTTATTAAGGTGAAACATTTTTCAGTTATACCTTGACACCATCCTGCCCTCTCCTCCATATCATGTTAGCATTTGGAAGCAAATTGGAACTCTTTTTAAATAAATACTGATGCCTAGAGATTCTAACTTAAATAGTTTGGGGGTGGGGTTTAGGCTCCTCAGGTGATTCCCTGTGCACCCAGGGTTGAGAATCTCTGGTCTAGAACAGCATGAACGCAGGTAATTAGAGCACCAGAGTTAAGAAATCTCAGGGTGAACTCAAGGGTTGGTGAATTTCCCTGTCCAGCCAAAGCCTATTTTATGTCTGAGATAATAAGAGAACTGGCAGAAGAGACAAAAGGCTAGGGGAGGAGGGGAGAGTAGTCTTATCTGTTGTACAGAGATTGGATTTTACACTGGAGTTTATCATCATCACTACCATCATCACCATTTTGAATTGATCATTTATTGATTATTAATGTCACAGATGGGAAAGCTAGATACTACACAACTGAATGACTTAGCTAAGCTTGAGTTTGAAATTAACACTGAGAGTCAAACAATTAAACCAGACTCCCCATTTCCAGGAAATCTCTGATTTTTCATGATTTTCACAATGATTTCTAGTAAAGGAATTATTTCACTAAAGTAAGTAAAAGGGTGTAAGTTAAGTGTATACAAGTGCATAGGTCTCATTGGCTTAAAAAGCAGAGGCTCAAGAAAGACCCAGTAACCAAAAAGAAAATAACAGCGACTATACAAGCATTTTGAGTGGGGGCAGGAAGCCATGTCTTTTCAATTCTTATTTTACCTCTTTTACTTACTAAGTTCTATTTAATGGTAACATTTTCTTTGCTTTCCCCTTTCAGAGTTCTTGGGCATTTTTTTTTTTTGTATTCTTCATACCTTTTTACTTATTTCATATGTTAATATGGGCTATCGTATATTTATTCAATACTTACTTGAAAAATTCATGACAACAAATTGATGAATTAAAGTCAATTATAAATTGACAATTGTAAAAGTTCAGCCTTAAAAAAAGTTCAGTCTTTAAAAAAATTTAGGCATAATAGATTTAAAACTTATAATCAAAGTAGAATAAATAAATTTACATGCAAGTAGATATTGTTAAATCAAGATATTTTTGAACTGTTAATTCCAAAATAGCTAAAAAAGAGAATGTTTCCTTTATATTGGTTTCTATATATAACGTCACTTCAAGAAATACTACAAAAAGAAATACTGCAAAAGTGCATTCTTCAAAAGCAGTTTTGCTTTTAGAATATGAATCAACAAATATTTCTAGAACATGTATTATGTGTGAATTTAAATTAAGTTTTCTGGTTTGTTCTCAGTATTTTTGAAAGTCATTAAAATTTCTTACGCGTTTTGCATACCCAATTAAGTGTTTGAGCAATATTATGGCTTTGGCATCTTGTCAGATTCAAGGATAAAAGAAATCAATTTTCATACTGTTATTTCATTCATGCTTTCCGACAGCAAGAAGAAAAAAAGCAGAGTAACATGATGAGCAAAACAAAAACAGAGATTGCTCACACCCTGCAGCTGTGTCTTAGACTTGCCTAAAGCTTCTCTTCCTTTAGTTTTTAACCAGTAGGGTGTTCTCAGAAATGTAAAATGTCCTTTAAAATAGCGTATTTTATCAGCCCAAACGTCATTTGATAATCCATACTTTAAGTGTTTTGAAACCTTTAGATGAAAATAATGTGATGACAGATATTTTGTTAATGTGTGAAGAAGCATTTTGTTGCAAATGTTCCCGTTTTGAAATGCTCCCAATAGTACTATTACTGCTTCACATGAGGATGGTTTTAGATCCAAGAAAACAATTGGGGGAGGGTACGGAGTGGCAGATGCACTACCTTTATCTCCTTTTTCAAAGCTTAAAGCAGATGAAAATATCAATTAAAAGTCATCTTCCTTGGGCGTCTGGGTGGCTCAGTTGGTTAAGCGACTGCCTTCGGCTCAGGTCATGATCCTGGAGTCCCGGGATCGAGTCCTGCATCAGGCTCCCTGCTCAGCAGGGAGTCTGCTTCTCCCTCTGACCCTCCCCCCTCTCATGCTCTCTCTATCTCATTCTCTCTCTCAAATAAATAAATAAAATCTTAAAAAAAAAAGTCATCTTCCTTTAGAATCTACTGTTAATTGGGGGAAATAATGGCTTGAAATAAGAATTGCAATCTTTATGGCACCATCAGCGATAGAGAAGAATTCTATATAAAGAAGTCTGTCTGGGATTGCGTCTTATGAGCTTAGTTAGTGAAGTATTTCCTCTTTGCATTAGAAGAAATGAGATCGCGGGGCGCCTGGGTGGCTCAGTCATTAAGCGTCTGCCTTCAGCTCAGGTCATGATCCCGGGGTCCTGGGATGGAGCCCCACATCCGCCTGGCTCCGTGCTCGGCGGGAAGCCTGCTTCTCAGACTGCTCATCCCACTCTCTCTGCTTGTGTTCCCCCTGTAGCTGTCTCTCTCTGTCAAATAAATAAATAGTATCTTAAAAAAAAATCTTAAAAAAAAAAAGAAGAAGAAATGAGATCGCATGAGTACAGAGGTATATTCACTGGGGGGGTTAATGAAGCTTAAGCTACAACATTCCTCAAGTCCACCAACCCTTTCCAAAGTCCTAGGGGAGGCCTTAGCAATGTATTCAATTAGTTACATGTTCTGTAACATTTGTAAAATTAAGCTATTTTAACTAAAATTGCTCAAGATTAAACTCTCTTTCCATTCGACATCCCTTTCCTTTTTGAAATGCTCCAGCAGTACTATTAAGATACCATTTACAAGTTCAAGGGAATAGGACTTCATATCTTTGGATGGCCATTATACAACCAACATTGATGTTTTTTACCTGGACAAAATGTTTTGAAAATCAACATCCATTAGTTGAGGTGTCAGTCAGACCTGAAGTGATTGAAATGGGAAATGAATTTAAAATATGTGAGGTACAGACACGTCAGCATTATTGAGGAACACCGTTTACCTGTGAGGTAGAGGTACCTCCTGTCCCTACGAGGCGACTGACTCCTTCAAGGACACAGATTTGTCTCTGTCTTCCGACTTCCATTTAGTGGTCCTGAAAATATTTTGCCCACTATAAGGTCTACGTCTTCTCAAGAAGTATCTGTCTCTAGGGGCGCCTGGGTGGCTCAGTTGGTAAGCGTTGGAGTCTTGGTTTTGGTTCAGGTCATGGTCTCGGGGTCCTGGGATAGAGCCCCACCTTGGGCTCCATGCTGAGTGCAGAGTCTGCTGGAAATTCTCTCCGTCTCCCTCCATCTCTCTTCCTCCTCCTACTCCTGCTCTCTCTCTCTTTCTCTAAAATAAATAAATAGAGGGCGCCTGGGTGGCTCAGTTGGTTAAGCGACTGCCTTCGGCTCAGGTCATGATCCTGGAGTCCCGGGATCGAGTCCCACGTCGGGCTCCTTGCTCGGCGGGGAGTCTGCTTCTCCCTCTGCCTTTCCCCCCTCTCATGCTCTCTCTCTCTAATAAATAAATAAATAAATCTTAAAATAAATAAATACATAAAATCTTAAAAAAAGTAACTGTCTAATTGCTATGACAGCACACTGTGTTTTTTTTTTTTAAAGATTTTATTTATTCATTTGAGAGAGAGAGAGAGCCAGCATGAGGGGCCGAGGGAGAAGGAGAAGCAGACTCCCCACTGAATAGAGAGTCCCACACAGGGCTCGATCCCAGGGCCCTGAGATCATGACTTGAGCCAAAGGCAGACGCTTAACTGACTGCGCCCCCTGGGTCCCTGCACCACATTGTTATAACACCAGTCAAAAGAAAGGATTCCAAGTCATGCATTGTTCTCCTTAGTTATAATTATAGGATTTTATTATCAGCATCATATAAAAAACAAACATATGTGCATATGTGTTATTTATTTGTGTGTTTCTGATAGAGCATCCTGGTTTGGTGTTCACTGAATGGAGGGTGATGTTTACAGAACTTTTCAGTAGCCAAAATGGTATATTGTATATTTATAATGGGTTGAGGAATCACATTGACAGAATGGATAATTCAATATTACAGTTATATTTATAAGTCTATCTTAGAAAAATGTTAAGAATTGCCTGTTTATATAAGGTTATTAAAGTTTAAAATCATATGAACATTTCAAAAGTGTCCTGTAAGTGTCTGTATATGGTCACTATCAAATATTTACTTTATATAGTTCATGAAGAGAATGTTTAAAACTCAGCCAATTTCTTTTGGCACAGAATTTTACTAAATTGTCTCCATCAGGGCGCCTGGTTGGCTCAGTTGGTTAAGCATCTGCCTTGGGCTCGGGTCATGGTCTCAGGTCCTGGGATCAAGCCCTGCGTCCGTCTGTCTGCTCAGCAGGGAGCCTGCTTCTCCCTCTGCCCCTCCCCCTCTGCTCGTGCTCTGTCTCTCGCTTTCTCTCTCTCTCAAATAAATAAATAAAATCTTAGAAAAAATAAAATAAATCATCTCCACCAAGAGATAAAGATGCTAAGGATAATTTTGGTATTAGCCTAAGATAGTATAATTTAGATGTAAATAATTTATAGGCAAATATACCATAAAATAGTCTTTCAGTGCTTTAAAGTTCAACATAACTTATTTAAAAACAGTAAGTAGATACTCATGCAACATTTCCCATCTGGTTCTCTGTATTTACAGGTCTGTTTCTGCTTTTTCATTGTTTGTTTGTTCATTTGCTTTGTTTTTTAGATTCTACAAATAAATGAAACCGTATGGTATTTGTCTTTTTCTGTCTAACTTATTTCACTTAGCATAATACCTTCTAGGTCCTTGTTGTTGCAAATGGCAAGATCTCATTCTTTTTTATGGATGAGTAATACTCCATTGTATATATAGACCACATCTTCTTTATCTATTTCTCTATCAATGGACATAAGCTGCTTCCATATCTTGGCTATTATAAACAATGCTGCAATAAAGAACTCTGTTTTTACATTCTACTTATTACGAACCATAAAATTACTTTTTTAAGAAGCACATTTTGGGAAATGTTGCATGAGTATCTATTATAGTTTTTAAATAAGTTATGTTGAACTTTAAAGAACTGAAAGACTATTTTATGGTATATTTGCATATAAATTATTTACATCTAAATTATACTTTCTTAGGCTAATACCAAAATTATCCTTAGCATCTTTAAATTTTAAATGAGTTCTTTAACCTGGAGACTGAAGAAGGAGGTTTTGCCATTCTAATGGCCTTTTGTAGAGAACTTTTGCTTTAAAAGCTCAACTAAAATTGCTTTAATAGGGAACAATTTTTCTTAGGTCTTTAAAGAGGCTGTTTCCCTGTTTATTAACAATGAGAAATAGATGTATTTTTTTAAATCAATCTCATTTTCTTCCCTTCCCCTTCTCTAAGTTACATTCTTGTTGGCCCTACACTTCAATCACTTGCAGCTACAGCACGCAGAGCAGAGTGAGGGGAACAGGATATATGAAGGAAGAAGACCTGTTCCTAGCAAGAATAATAAGGAAAATAAAGCTGTAGTGTTATACACACAACTGTAACTGCTAAGGAGCTGAGAAAGTCCAAATAGTAGTAATTCGTATTAATTAACATAGTGGGTGTTAATTTCATAGGCTACAAACTGCAGGTATTAAGAAAGGTAGCTATCTGGAATTTTCTGTAGTTGGAGCGAACCCTCTCTTGGCCACCATTCCCGCAATATGGTGGAAAACAACCTGGTTACTTCAGCCATTAGTCAGTTTCTGAAATTTCCTAACTTCGTGGTGTTTTCCCCTTTGCCTCCTTTTATAAGAAATGGATAGGACCCAGGCTAAAATCATTCGAAGTCAACTTTTAAAAAAGCTCCATGCTGGCCAAATATGACACATCTCAAGTGGCATTCAGCCTCCCCCTCAGGAGTTTGCCATCCTGGTCATCATTTTTGAGGTTCTGAAGTAGACTCATGGCTTCTGCTCTAGTCGCACACACAAACACACAAAAATCAAAGATCCAACAGAGGTGTATCTGACTCCAGATTCCAAGCCCTTTTCTGCTACACCTTACAACTCTTATCAACTACATCTCTTCTATCCCTTTATCTCCCATTAAAATATAACTGTCTACTCCTCGTTCTTTCCTTAGATTCCCATGTGTGGTGGTAGACATATGGACCGTTTCTTTGTTTCAAGTAAAATATCTGAATCCACAAGAAACAAGCTTATTTTGAGCCCCTCCATGTACTGAACTAAGTTCTGCAAGAATTCGTATAAGACATGGTTCTTGCCTTTAGATAGAACAGCCTATGTGAAAAGTCTTTACAAATTGTAAAGCAGCCAGAAACACTTTTTTCTTTGGTCTTCACTGAGTCTTGGCCGTAGTTTTCAAGGAATGAAGAATTTATTCCAATATGTGTCAGAATTAAATTACACGCAGCCAGTTTCTTCCAGTGATGCTTCTCACTCCTCAGTCAGGGAAAGGCAGTCTCACCCTCTGTTCCCATCCCATCTCTTACTCCTTGTTGGACTCCTCCTACTCTGGGTTTCTTCCCCTCCCCTGCATTAATCTCACTGGACTCTTTGATCTAATGTGAACATCCCTCCCTCCTCTTTTGGCAGGATTGAGGGTAGCCTTTTCACTCCACTTTCCTGCCTTAAGTGAACCCTCATGGCTATCATCCATCAGTCTTTTCACTCATCCTGGGTTAGTTTGTCCATTCCCTTTCATGCCTTTTTTAGCTCTTTGCCACTCTCTTAAATCCCTTGTTCAACTCTGCCCCAGTTTACTCTTAGCAGATGACAGTTGAGGCTATTAGGCATTAACTGTGTCAACTCCCTGCCCTCTTTATCTACAAGCTTGTCTATATCCATTCCCATCCTACCTCTTTCTCAGAAGAGGAGATACCTTTTCTCAAGATCAACCCCTCTGTTAGGGTTTTGGTTTTTTTCAAGATCAACTCCTCTGTTAGGGGTTGGATGGTGTCCTCCAAAAGGATATGTTGATGTCCTAACCTCTGGTACCTGTGAATGTGACCTTATTGGAAATAGGGTCTTTGCGGATGGAATCAAGTGAAATGAGGTCATTAAGAAGAAGGAAATTTGGACACAGACACACACACAAGGAGAAGAATGCCATGTGAAGCCACAAACACAACAGTCAAGGGTACTAAAGATCAATGGCCACCATCAGAAGCTAGGAGAGGCAAGGGAAGTTTCCACCCAAAGTCTGAGGGAGCATGGCCTACCTTGATTTCAGACTTCTAGCCTCCAGAACTGTGAGATAATAAATTTCTGTTGTTTTAGGCCATTCAGTTTGTGGCTTTGCTACAGCAGCCTTAGGAAACTGGTATGTTCTCCATCTCTTCTCTTGAGTCCATCCTTTTCTGCTACTTCATGGTCCTTATTCAATCATCCCTTCTTCTCTCTGCCTACTAGCTCTTTCCCCTCAGCCTATCAAGTATTTATTGCCCATCATAAGAGTATCCTCCTCTGACCCAGTGTTCTGCTTGAATTACCATTAGTCTTCACCTTCCCCTTTTTACCCAAACATCTCAAAAGAGCAATACAGACTCTAGCTTAGTTCACATCTCCTGTTCAATGCACAGTTTATGGTAATTGGGTTACTTCCTCCATCAGTCTGCTGGAACTATTTTAGTTAAGTCACAAATAATCTCCTGATTATCAAATCCAATGGATATTTTTCAATTATTTCATATGCAATTAGCATGCTATTTTGCCAATATCAATTGCCTCTCTCTACTTTGAAACTCTCTACTTCCTTGGCTTTCATTACATTTGTCTTTCCTGGTTCTTTTCTTTCTTATATTTAGTTTATTTCCTATTTCCTCTTTAACCTTATCTTCTGCCTACCCTTTAAATCATTCATTTCCTAGGATTTCACCCTTGTCTACTGCTTGTATTCTACACAGTAATTTTGAAAGGGCGACCTCATCTACTTTCATGATTCCAAATAGCACCAATGTGCTAACAACTTCCAAACCTTTACCTGTACTGAAGATTCCTCTCTCAATCTTCTCCTGGATATACATCTAACTACTCACCAGTATCATACTCTTACCACAAATTCATCCAGTCCCAAACTGAAATGATCAACCTTGCCCCTAAGACTTCTTGTGTTCTCTGTCTCTTAGTGCTGCTATTATTCATGAAGTCATCCCAGATAGCATTTGGAGACTCAATTTTGGTTCCTCCATCACCTTTACATCTACTCCCTCACAAATCCTGTCAACTTTATCAATCTCTCACCATTGCTACCCCCTTAGTCCAGACTCTCATCATCTCTCCAAACTGGTCATTCTGCCTAGTCCAAGTCCTTCTTCTTCAAGTCCAAGTCCTTCATACAGAAGCCAGATTAATACATCTAAAAATAATATGACATCATCACCCTTAACATGAAATAAAAGTTCCTTTCTCTCTCACCTTCCAACCATGTTTTCTATTTTTGCCTTTGGAACATGCAAATGACCATAGTTCTACACCCTGAGATGGCTAATGGCTCTGTGACATTTTAGTGTGAGTCCATCTCCTCAGGACATTGTCACCTGACTTGTAACCTGATTAACTTTTTATCCTCCTTTGCATTTAAGCATAGAATTACTTCTGGGAAGAATTCCCTGAACCTCCAAACTGCCTTGCGTATCTCCTTCTATTTCCATATTCCCCTCTATAGACCTCTATTATTGCCTCACTGTGTTGTGTTGTAATTAATGGTTTACCTATCTGATTCCTGCACTAGACAGAGAGCTCCATAAGGACGGGAACTGTGTCTGTTTCATCTTTGCATTCCATTACTTGGCACATTGCTGGAGGATGAATAGAGAAGTAACTGGAATATTGGGAATCTCTTATCCTATAGGAGGTGGATGAATAAGCTCCACTGGGAGGAGAAAGGCTTTTCGGTACCTTTCAAGTAACACTACACAACCTAATTTGTGATCTTTCCTACTAACAACAGATAATGCAAAATCCAATTACATTTTAGGTTATCTCAACAGCACAGTGCGGAAATGATAAACTTCTGCTTTGTGATGAACACCTTTTTTCCTTGTGAACACGGAAAACAAAACACCTCTCCCCCTTCTGAACTATAATATGCTGCTGCTGTTTTTAGAAATGCTGTTCTCTTTTAACAGAGCAACTTCATTACCAGAGCCTTCAGTTTCACAAGGTCATCTACAGCCTGGTGGACAGATTCAAAGCATAACTCACACTAGAGCAGCCTATCTTGTGCCTGCAGATTTAGGGCAGCGGGGATTATATAGACACCAGAGTTTGTATTAAATACACACACAGTTTTGATATTCAGAAGAGGTCAAAAATAAAATCAGGTAAAGTATTTATGTACCAGGTATGCTGAATAGAGATCCTGAAATATTTCATAGTGTAACATTCTTGAGGAAGAAAAACAGTGCCAAGAAGATGAATTGCCTTGTCCTAGTACTTCCTTATTTTTGACGCTCTTCTTGGAAATGAATGTTATTTGCCTATACAAAGCCTGAAAGGGTGGCTCAGAACAGTTCCTTTGGCCAGCATGGTATGCCAATTTGTTTAACTTTTAAACGTTGTGAAAGAACATAAAAATCATAATAATGCATAATACATGAATATATAACTTAATAAATAATTATACATTAAGTACCTCTGAAACCATCTCCCAGGTCAAAAAATAGAATATAAACTCCTGTTAAGAGCTGACTTGTGTTGAAGCCCTAACCCCCAGTACTTCAGAAGGTGACTGTATTCGGAGACAGGGTCTTGAAAGGGATGATTAAGGTTAAATGAGGTTGTTAGGGTGGGCCCTAATCCAATAAGCCTAGTGTCCTTATGAGAGGAGAAAATTGGGATGCACAGCGAGAGATACCAAACATGTGCGTGCAAAGAGGAAAGACCATGCGAGGACAAGGAGAAGACAGCCAGAAGAAATCAAATTTGTCAACAACCTTCATCTTGGACTTCCAGAAATGTGAGAAAATAAATTTCTGTTGTTTAAGTCACCCAGTCTGTGGTATTTTGTTACGGCCTCCCTGGCAAACTAATGCAGCACCCCAGAAGGACCCTCCTACCTCAGACTAGTCAGTCGCTTGACTTAGAGTCATTGGTGAACATGTTATCACTTCTCACTGCATCCCAAAGATGACACCTGTTCTTGCATCCAAAAGATTATAGCTTAGTTTTGCTAGTTTCGTAGATTTTTTTAAAAAATTAATTTGAATTTGAATGCCCATAGGCAAAGTATCCGTTCTCTAATTCACAATATTCAATATGTTCTATTGTCGTCCCCTGCCTTGTCCTTGAGCATGTGTGTTTGCCACTCCTTGGCCTCATGCCCAGCCTCTTGCAATGTACCTCCTTTAATGGCCAATTATCAACTCAAGAATGACTGAGCCAGTGACTTTGATGATCACACTCCTTCATCCCCACCTGTTACAAGGTGCTAAATGTCAAGTTCTTGGTTTCGAATTACAGTTGAAACTGTCTTGAGAAATTTCATGATGCCTATTGAAATAAATAGTGTCACCCAGAACTGTCACAACCCAAGATAAAAAACTGCTAGTTTAGCCAGGGTGAGCTTTATTTAAAGAAGCAGCAATACCAAAATCATTTTCCTGCCTGTATTATTCAAGGTCCCAACAGAAAACAGATGGACAGTCAAGTTCAACTAACTCAGGAAGTGTTTATTTACAAAGGAACTCATTAGAAGAACCACAAGGTATTGTGCAGGAACCCAGGTCTGGTCAGAGAGAGAGAGAGAGATACCAGAAGCCAGAAAGAGAGAGAATTGTCTAGAAAAGAGCTCCTTGAGAGTGACTTTTGATGAAGGTACCAACCAGCCTGAGGCAAATCGCTCAAGTAGGAAACTGAAGACTATCCTCACTCTTCTCTCTCTGATGTCCTTGCTTATTCCCCCTTACTCCTCCTTGACCTAACCTAACCGGAAGCCAGAGGTTTGGAGACCTGCAGATGCAGCGTACAGAGGTCTCAAGGCAGAGAACAGGAGGGTAAATCTGGAGGGAGAAATGAAAGATTTCTGACACTTTGCCTTTGGAATGGTAGTGTGAGAGAATGTGGATGTTGATTTCTTCCAGGCAGTTCCATGTTTGAAATGTCACAATTCTCCAGGTAAGCGAGTGCATGAGAAACATGCAGCCTTACAGTATCCTTCCTAAAAGTACACAAAACCAGGATGATCAGGGAGTAATAACCAAGAAATTAAAGAGCAGGTTTGTTCAGTATTTAGATATGGCATGCTTCTAAGACATCCAGTTAAGATTGTATGGCATTTGAGTTTACTAATTTTAACACTTGAGACATTCCACTGCCAAATGCCAGGAACAATTAGGAGTAAAATAGAGAGCTACCATCTGGAAGGATCAGTATGCTTTTCAGGAAAATGGATGTGACTTGTACTCGCATTTGGAACCAAAGTTAGGTCATCTTAAAGCATAAAGCTCTCAAATAATTAATTAGTTTAATTAATTAATTAATTATGTGTATTGGATCAAAGTGGGAATTTTTTTTTCCAGGTTCTTTACCCAAAAGAAAGGCATAACAGTTTCTCATTATGTAAGTACAAAAGTCACCTTTATTTCTTGGCTACTTTATTATAATGTAATATAGTTATAAACTATATTAATTATATGTAATTATTTAATATAATAATATAATTTATAATATATTAAATACATAATATATATATTATATCACTGTAATATTATTTGGAAATCTGGAATTGGGCATGAGGAAAGTCCATCTTGACATCCAGCCATGAGATTTTAGCTATTCAAATACCAGGGTAATTACTCAAAGGGTAATCTAAAAACGTAGATATGAAGGCAAGTGATTAATTAATCTCCTTATCTCCTCAGA